>NC_074670.1:68108652-68408652 GCF_029448725.1 Salvelinus fontinalis
CAAGGGCTGTTACCATCAAGTACATGTAATTACTGATATTACTAATAATACCACAGTATCTGTGAATGAATTGAATAGGGTGGCAATTTGATCTCATTCACTGAAACATACAAACACATCAGCTGTGTGTGTGCGTGTGTGTGCGTGTGAGAGAGTGTGTGTGTGTGGGGGGGGGGGGGGGGGGGGTGCATGTGTGCTTGGCATGTGTGTCGGGAGTATGTAATCAAACACTTGAACAACACTCACATTGCATTGGGTTTCATGGTGTTGAACAGCACAACCACAACACACACACAACCCACAGCCTTCCCCTCCCCCAACCCTAACCCCAACCCACAGCCTTCCCCCTCCCCAACCCCAACCCACAGCCTTCCACCTCCCCCAACCCTAACCCCAACCCACAGCCTTCCCCCTCCCACAGCCCCAACCCACAGCCTTCCCCCTCCCCCAACCCTAACCCCAACCCACAGCCTTCCCTCTCCCACAGCCCTAACCCCAACCCACAGCCTTCCCCCTCCCCCAACCCCAACCCCAACCCACAGCCTTCCCCCTCCCCCAACCCTAACCCCAACCCACAGCCTTCCCCCTCCCACAGCCCCAACCCACAGCCTTCCCCCTCCCACAGCCCCAAACCACAGCCTCCCCCCTCCCCCAACCCACAGCCTTCCCCTAACCCTAACCCCAACCCACAGCCTTCCCCCTCCTTAACCCTAATCCCAACCCTCAGCCTCTCCCCTCCTTAACCCTAACCCCAGCCCACAGCCTCCCCCTCCCCAACCCTAACCCCTACCCCAACCCACAGCCTTCCCCCTCCCCAACCCTAACCCCAACCCACAGTTCCCCCTCCCCAACCCTAACCTCAACCGACAGCCTTCCCCCTCCCATAACCATAACCCCAACACACAGCCTCCCTCCCCCAACCCTAACCCCAACCCATATCCTTCCCCCAATGCTATCCCCAACCCACAGCCTTCCCCCACCATAACCCTAACCCCAAACTACAGCCTTCCCCCTCCCCAACCCTAACCCCAACCCACAGCCTTCCCCCTCCCCAACCCCAACCCTAACCCTAACCCACAGCCTTCCCCCTCCCCAACCACAACCCTAAACTCAACCCACAGCCTTCCCCTTCCCCCTCCCATAACCCTAACCCCAACCCACAACCTCCCTCCCTCCCTCCCCCAACCCTAACCCCAACCCATAGCCTTCCCCCAATGCTATCCCCAACCCACAGCCTTCCCCAACCTTACCCCAACGAACAGGCTTCTCCCAACCTAACCCCAAACCACAGCCTTCCCCCTCCCATAACCCTAACCCCAAACAACAGCCTTCCCCCTCCCCCTCCCCCAACCCTAACCCCAACCCACAGCCTTCCCCCTCCCCAACCCACAGCCTTCCCCCTCCCCAACCCCAACCCACAGCCGTCCCCCCCCCAGCCTATCCCCACCCCAACCCAGAGCCTTCCCCCAACCCTAACCCCAACCCACAGCCTTCCCCCTCCTTAACCCTAATCCCAACACACAGCCTCCCCCCTCCTTAACCCTAACCCCAGCCCACAGCCTCCCCCTCCCCAACCCTAACCCCTACCCCAACCCACAGCCTTCCCCCTCCCCAACCCTAACCCCAACCCTCAGTTCCCCCTCCCCAACCCTAACCTCAACCCACAGCCTTCCCCCTCCCATAACCATAACCTCAACACACAGCCTCCCTCCCCCAACCCTAACCCCAACCCATAGCCTTCCCCCAATGCTATCCCCAACCCACAGCATTCCCCAACCTAACCCCAATGCACAGCCTTCCCCCAACCTAACCCCAACCCACAGCCTCCCCCTCCCCAACCCTAACCCCAACCCACAGCCTCCCCTTCCCGTAACCCTAACCCCAACCCACAGCCTTCCCCCTCCCCAACACTACACCCCAACCCCAACCCACATTCTTCCCATTCCCCAACACTAACCCCACTCACAGCCTCCCCCTCCCCAACCCTAACCCCCCCCTCCCCAACCCTAACCCCAACCCACAGACTTCCCCTAACCCTAACCCCAACCCACAGCCTTCCCCAAATCTAACTCCAACCCACAGCCTTCCCCCAACCCACAGCCTTCCCCCTCCTTAATTTCTTGCAACTATAGGGGGTGCTGTTTCGCATAAGCATAATTTGCTCTACAGATTAAACTGCCTAGTACTCAATTCTTGCTCGTACAATATGCATATTATTATTATTATTGGATAGAAAACACTCTCTAGTTTCTATAGCCGTTGGAATTTTGTCTCTGAGTGAAACAGAACTCAATCTACAGCACTTTTCATGATAGGGAGTCAGATTTCAGACATCTTGGCCCCTGATCTGGAGTCAGTTTAAAAGTCCGTGTAAATGCTATGGAGAAACAGACACTTCTTACGTCTTCCCCTGGATGTCAGTACGTGATGACGCTTTGAATGGAGTCGATTGCGCAATCAGGGGCTGTATAAAACAGCAAATACCGGAAGTAGCTTCCCTTTGCTGCCTGCGCCTGGCGCACGAAGGATGTCGGACTCGCCTCCTTCCAAGCTTTTGTTTAGCCAGTAATATTTCTCAGGTCATGTTTTTACTCGTTATAGGTGTTAAAAACATCATAAGGTAGTTAATTTAAACCGTTTTATAGCAATTTATATCTGTTTAACCCGTTTAGATTTTGAGGCATTGCTTTGTAATACACTTTGAAGCGCCGGGCACGTTTAGGGGTCCCGGTCGTACGTTAGTGGGCATTTCGACGGACAAGTGGACATCTTTCGACCAAAAGAAGATTAGACCCAAGAAAGGATTCATTGCCCAAGATTCTGATGGGAGAACAGCTCATAGTAAGAACAATTTATGATGATAAATCGTGTTTCTGTCGAAAAATGTTAAACGCTTATGCCGCCATTTTGTTTGCTATAGCTTCGCTTGGCGCAACCTGTATTGAAAAGTAAGGATAATTAAAAAAATGTAATTCAGCGATTGTATTAAGAATTAAATTGTCTATCAATCGCTGTCCACCCTGTATTTTTTAGTCAAGTTTATGAGTATTTATGTATAAGACTAGATCACTGTCTAATATGGCGCACGACATTTTCTGACCAGCTGGGCTACTTTTATCATTGTCTAACCATGATTTTGGTGCTAAATATGCAAATTTTCGAACAAACTCTATATGTATGTTGTAATATGATGTTACAGGAGTGTCATCGGAAGAATTCTGAGAAGGTTAGTGAAAGAATTCATATATTTTGGCGATGATAACGATATCGCTCTCTTTGGCTTGAATCAGTGCTCGGGTAACGTTTGCATATGTGGTATGCTAATATAACGATTTATTGTGTTTTCGCCGTAAAACACTTAGAAAATCTGAAATGTTGTCTGAATTCACAAGATCTGTGTCTTTCCATTGCTATGTGCTGTGTATTTTTAAGAAATGTTTTATGATGAGTAAATTGGTAATACAAGTTGCTCTCTGTAGTAATTCTAGTCGCTTTGGTGAGATTTGTGATGGTGGCTGCAATGGCAAACTATGATTTATACCTGAAATATGCACATTTTTCTAACAAAACCTATCCTATACCATAAATATGTTATCAGACTGTCATCTTATGAGGTTTTTTCTTGGTTAGTGGCTATCAATATCTTAGTTTAGCCGAATTGGTGATAGCTACTGGTGGAGAGAAAAAATGGTGGACAAAGAAAATGGTGTCTTTTGCTAACGTGTTTAGCTAATAGATTTACATATTGTGTCTTCCCTGTAAAACATTTTAAAAAACTGAAATGGTGGCTTTATTCACAAGATCTGTATCTTTCATTAGGTGTCTTGTACTTGTGATTTAATGATATTTAGATGCTACTATTTAATTTTGACGCTATGCTAGCGATGCTAATCAGTTTGTGTGGGGGGGGGGGGGGGGGGGGGGGTGCTCCCGGATCCGGGATTGAGGCTCGTGAAAGGTTAACCCTTACCCCTACCCCAACCCACAGCCTTCCCCCAACCTAACCCTAACCCCAACCCACAGCCTTCCCCCTCCCATAACCCTCCCTAACCCCAACCCACAACCTCCCTCCCCCAACCCTAACTCCAACCCATAGCCTTCCCCCAAAGCTATCCCCAACCCACAGCCTTCCCCAACCTTACCCCAACGAACAGCCTTCCCCAACCTAACCCCAACTCACAGCCTCCCCCCCCACCAAAACCCTAACCCCAACCCACAGCCTTCCCCCTCCCATAACCCTAACCCCAAACTACAGCCTTCCCCCTCCCCCAACCCACAGCCCCCCCCCCCCCTCCCCAACCCTAACCCCAACCCACAGCCTTCCCCTATCCCTAACCCCAACCCACAGCCTTCCCCCTCCTTAACCCTAACCCCAGCCCACAGCCTTCCCTCTCCCCCTCCCCAACCCTAACCCAAACCCACAGCCTTCCCCCTCCTTAACCCTAACCCCAGCCCACAGCCTCCCCCCTCCCCCTCCCCAACCCTAACCCCAACCCACAGCCTTCCCCCTCCTTAACCCTAACCCCAGCCCACAGCCTCCCCCTCCCCCTCCCCAACCCTAACGCCAAACCCACAGCCTTCCCCCTCCTTAACCCTAACCCCAACCCACAGCCTTCCCCCTCCTTAACCCTAACCCCAGCCCACAGCTTCCCCCTCCCCAACCCTAACCTCAACCCACAGCCTGCCCCTTCCCCTTCCCCCTCCCATAACCCTAACCCCAACCCTCAACCTCCCTCCCCCAACCCAGACCCCAACCCATAGCCTTCCCCCAATGCTATCCCCAACCCACAGCCTTCCCCAACCTTACCCCAACGAACAGCGTTCTCCCAACCTAACCCCAACTCACAGCCTCCCCCCACCCCAACCCTAACCCCAACCCACAGCCTTCTCCGTCCCATAACCCCAACCCCAAACAACAGCCTTCCCCCTCCCCCAACCCACAGCCTCCCCCTCCCCAACCCCAACCCTCAGCCTTCCCCCTCCCCCAACCTAACCCCACCCACAGCCTTCCCCCACCCCAACCCAGAGCCTTCCCCCAACCCTAACCCCAACCCACAGCCTTCCCCTAACCCTAACCCCAACCCACAGCCTTCCCCCTCCTTAACCCTAATCCCAACCCACAGCCTCCCCCCTCCTTACCCTAACCCCAGCCCACAGCCTCCCCCTCCCCAACCCTAACCCCAACCCACAGCCTTCCCCTTCCTGTAACCCTAACCCCAACCCACAGCCTTCCCCCTCCCCAACACTAAACCCCAACCCCAACCCACATTCTTCCCCTTCCTCAACACTAACCCCACTCACAGCCTCCCCCTCCCCAACCCTAACCCCAACCCACAGACTTCCCCTAACCCTAACCCCAACCCACAGCCTTCCCAAAATCTAACTCCAACCCACAGCCTTCCCCTTCCCCAACCCTAACCCCAACCCACAGCCTCCCCTAACCCTAACCCCAACTCACAGTCTTCCCCCAATCTAACACCAACCCACAGCCTTCCCCCTCCCCAACCCTAACCCCAACCCACAGCCTTCCACTAACCCTAACCCCAAACCATAGTCTTCCCCCAATGCCATCCCCAACCCACAGCCTTCCCCAACCTAACCCCAACCCACAGCCTCCCCCTCCCCAACTATAACCCCAACCCACAGCCTTCCCCAAACTATCCCTAACCCTAACCCACAGCCTTCGCCTAACCCCAACCCACAGCCTTCCACCAA
This sequence comes from Salvelinus fontinalis, assembly GCF_029448725.1. Taxonomy (NCBI): domain Eukaryota; kingdom Metazoa; phylum Chordata; class Actinopteri; order Salmoniformes; family Salmonidae; genus Salvelinus; species Salvelinus fontinalis. The sequence continues at coordinate 68,114,368 of NC_074670.1, forward strand.
CCCTAACCCACAGCCTTCCACCAACCCTAACCCACAGCCTTCCACCAACCCTAACCCACAGCCTTCCACCAACCCTAACCCACAGCCTTCCACCAACCCTAACCCACAGCCTTCGCCCAACCCCAACCCACAGCCTTCCACCAACCCCAACCCACAGCCTTCCACCAACCCTAACCCACAGCCTTCCACCAACCCTAACCTACAGCCTTCCACCAACCCCAACCCACAGCCTTCCACCAACCCTAACCCACAGCCTTCGCCCAACCCTAACCCACAGCCTTCCACCAACCCTAACCTACAGCCTTCCACCAACCCCAACCCACAGCCTTCCACCAACCCTAACCCACAGCCTTCGCCCAACCCCAACCCACAGCCTTCCACCAACCCTAACCCACAGCCTTCCACCAACCCCAACCCACAGCCTTCCACCAACCCTAACCCACAGCCTTCGCCCAACCCTAACCCCAACCCACATTCTTCTCCCAACCCTAACCCACAGCCTTCGCCCAACCCCAACCCACAGCCTTCCACCAACCCTAACCCACAGCCTTCCACCAACCCCAACCCACAGCCTTCCACCAACCCTAACCCACAGCCTTCGCCCAACCCTAACCCCAACCCACATTCTTCCCCCAACTTTAACCCCTACCCATAACCCTCCCTCAACCAACAGCCTTACCCCAACCCACAGCCTTCCCCCAACCCCAACCCATAAAATAAAATCATTGCTTGCCATTCGTCGCCATGTTACATAATTGAAACCGTGTACTTACCCACTCCCCCCACCCCTTCCTACTCATTAGGGCAGATATGGAACCTTCATAATGTGTGGGCCTTCTCACCAGCTCATCATTCAGATTAGTGTCACTGGCCCTCACCCTGAACCAAGTGGACACCCAGATCCTCAGGCCACAACACACTGGACACCCCATGCAAGAGGTGTGTGTGTGTGTGTGTGTGTGTGTGTGTGTGTGTGTGTGTGTGTGTGTGTGTGTGTGTGTGTGTGTGTGTGTGTGTGTGTGTGTGTGTGTGTGTGTGTGTGTGTGTGTGTGTGTGTGTGTGTGTGTGTGTGTGTGTGTGTGTGTGTGTGTGTGTGTGTGTGTGTGTGTGTGTGTGTGTGTGTGTGTGTGTGTGTGTGTGTGTGTGTGTGTGTGTGTGTGTGTGTGTGTGTGTGTGTGTGTGTGTGTGTGTGTGTGTGTGTGTGTGTGTGTGTGTGTGTGTGTGTGTGTGTGTGTGTGTGTGTGTGTGTGTGTGTGTGTGTGTGTGTGTGTGTGTGTGTGTGTGTGTGTGTGTGTGCGTGCGTGCGTGTGTGTGTGAGATCTGGGGGTAGAAAGTCCATTGTTAAATACTGACAGCTCATTATCATGGCATGGAGCTATTTTCATCTATTTCATTGGTCACCAAAATCACATCACGCTAGCTAGACACGCCAGAATCTACTGTAGACAAATGTATGTGTTCTGGTATTTCTTTTCATTTCAAGACACTGGAGTGATCGGAAATACAATCCCCAAAGCATTTTATCTCAAGAAGCCAACTGAGCTGACATGCTCTGAGCATTATCTTCACATCTAATATTATAACAAAATACATGTATACCGGTACTAACAGTAGGACATTGTGTTTGGGTAGCATACTTCCTCCAGAGTACATTGCTGACAATGGAGCAGATAAAAACTTTGAAGTGAAAAAATTGGCACAGTGGAAATACAGTACTTTTTGCAAGCTAATTTAAAGGTGTGCGTTCCCCGACACAATAGACGATCAATGAGCAGACAACATTGACACTTTCAGTTTTACATCAAAACACACCGACATCAAATGGACTGAATCAAGCAAAATCCAGGACGACCACATCACAGAAACAGACAGGGAGGAACAGTCTGCAGGTACACCAATACAGATGTTTTAATGAGCAGAGTTGCTGTCATTAGAAGGACAAAATTATTCATAGGGGTTTGGAAGAATGAAAGTTCCATCTTCCTGATATCGGAACACATTCAAAGAATCAATCATCCCAAATTCATTGGAGTTGATGATTATCACTAGGAATGCTAAGAGAGAAAACATCACTAGATCTCAGACTATTGATCATATCCAAACTGTTTAAAAGCATGTTGTGCCGCGGTTTAACTCACATTGATCATTATCAATGTGATCCTTAAAGAATTATGCTTCAGAATTGAAATACTGTTGTCTGAAGCCACTGTCATATCTCTTCTCTTTTCTCTTTGTTCTCTGCCTCCTTTTCCCATCATCCACCTCATCTGTTCTCTGCCTCCTTTTCCCATCATCCACCTCATCTGTTCTCTGCCTCCTTTTCCCATCATCCACCTCATCTGTTCTCTGCCTCCTTTTCCCATCATCCACCTCATTTGTTCTCTGCCTCCAATTCCCAACCACCTCATCTGGGATGCAAAACAGATGCTCAGCCATGCAGATCAGAACTTTCATCTTATACATGAGCCTGCATTTTTAGATGTGTGTGTATTGTTGTGAATTGTTAGATATTACTGCACTGTTGTAGCTAAGAACACAAGCATTTCGTAACAGCCGCAATAACATCTGCTGAAATGTTTTATTTGGTTTTGATTTATAACCAGAGAGAGCAACAAGCATCTGTCAAATCGATGCACGTACACACGCATAGATGGGAGAGTGATATGTTAAAATGGTTGATTAGAGATTGGATTGGGCACTGTGTCTCCATCCCACAAGAGTGGGTTCAGAATGTCTGGGTCTACTGGCTGAGTCTGTTACCACACCAACAGTAGGAGGCCCAAGTAGTCTGTCATTACATGGTCTGGCTCCTTTCACAGCATGGACTCGGTTAGTGATCTGGTTCCTTTCACAGCATGGACTCGGTTAGTGATCTGGTTCCTTTCACAGCATGGACTCGGTTAGTGATCTGGTTCCTTTCACAGCATGGACTCGGTTAGTGATCTGGTTCCTTTCACAGCATGGACAATGTTAGTGGTCTGGTTCCTTTCACAGCATCGACTCTATCAATGATCCAGCTCCTTTCACAGCATAAACTCTATCAATGATCTGGTTCCTTTCACAGCATGAACTCTATCAATGATCTGGCTCCTTTCACAGCATGGACTCTGTTAGTGGTCTGGTTCCTTTCACAGCATCGACTCTATCAATGATCCAGCTCCTTTCACAGCATGAACTCTATCAATGATCTGGCTCCTTTCACAGCATGGACTCTGTTAGTGGTCTGGTTCCTTTCACAGCATCGACTCTATCAATGATCCAGCTCCTTTCACAGCATAAACTCTATCAATGATCTGGCTCCTTTCACAGCATGAACTCTATCAATGATCTGGCTCCTTTCACAGCATGGACTCTATCAATGATCTGGCTCCTTTCACAGCATGAACTCTATCAATGATCTGGCTCCTTTCACAGCATGAACTCTATCAATGATCTGGCTCCTTTCACAGCATGAACTCTATCAATGATCTGGCTCCTTTCACAGCATGGACTCTGTTAGTGGTCTGGTTCCTTTCACAGCATGGACTCTGTTAGTGATCTGGTTCCTTTCACAGCATGGACTCTGTTAGTGGTCTGGTTCCTTTCACAGCATGGACTCTGTTAGTGATCTGGTTCCTTTCACAGCATGGACTCTGTTAGTGGTCTGGTTCCTTTCACAGCATAGACTCAGTTAGTGATCTGGTTCCTTTCACAGCATAAACTCTATCAATGATCTGGCTCCTTTCACAGCATGAACTCTATCAATGATCTGGCTCCTTTCACAGCATGAACTCTATCAATGATCTGGCTCCTTTCACAGCATGGACTCTGTTAGTGGGCTGGTTCCTTTCACAGCATCGACTCTATCAATGATCCAGCTCCTTTCACAGCATAAACTCTATCAATGATCTGGTTCCTTTCACAGCATGAACTCTATCAATGATCTGGCTCCTTTCACAGCATGGACTCTGTTAGTGGTCTGGTTCCTTTCACAGCATCGACTCTATCAATGATCCAGCTCCTTTCACAGCATGAACTCTATCAATGATCTGGCTCCTTTCAAAGCATGGACTCTGTTAGTGGTCTGGTTCCTTTCACAGCATCGACTCTATCAATGATCCAGCTCCTTTCACAGCATAAACTCTATCAATGATCTGGCTCCTTTCACAGCATGAACTCTATCAATGATCTGGCTCCTTTCACAGCATGGACTCTGTTAGTGGTCTGGTTCCTTTCACAGCATGGACTCTGTTAGTGGTCTGGTTCCTTTCACAGCATGGACTCTGTTAGTGATCTGGTTCCTTTCACAGCATGGACTCTGTTAGTGGTCTGGTTCCTTTCACAGCATAGACTCAGTTAGTGATCTGGTTCCTTTCACAGCATAAACTCTATCAATGATCTGGTTCCTTTCACAGCATGGACTCTGATAGTGGTCTGGTTCCTTTCACAGCATGGACTCTGTTAGTGGTCTGGTTCCTTTCACAGCATTGACTCTGTTAGTGGTCTGGTTCCTTTCACAGCATGGACTCTGTTAGTGCTCTGGTTCCTTTCACAGCATGGACTCTGTTAGTGCTCTGGTTCCTTTCACAGCATTGACTCTGTTAGTGGTCTGGTTCCTTTCACAGCATTGACTCTGTTAGTGGGCTGGTTCCTTTCACAGCATGGACTCTGTTAGTGGTCTGGCTCCTTTCACAGCATGGACTCTGTTAGTGGTCTGGTTCCTTTCTCAGCATGAACTCTGTTAGTGGTCTGGTTCCTTTCACAGCATTGACTCGGTTAGTTGTCTGGCTCCTTTCACAGCATGGACTCTGTTAGTGGTCTGGCTCCTTTCACAGCATGGACTCTGTTAGTGGTCTGGTTCCTTTCACAGCATGAACTCTGTTAGTGGTCTGGTTCCTTTCACAGCATGGACTCTGTTAGTGCTCTGGTTCCTTTCACAGCATTGACTCTGTTAGTGCTCTGGTTCCTTTCACAGCATGGACTCTAACAATGGTCACTGAGCCTTGAGATATGTTTTTAATATGTCTATATAAAGTACCCGTCAAAAGTTTGGACACATCTAAAGTACATGATTTTATTTTTATTTTTTTACTATTTTCAACATTGTAGAATAATAGTGAAGACATCAAAACTATGAAACAACACATATGGAGTCATGTAGTAAACAAAAAAGTGTTAAACAAATCAAAATATATTTTTATTGTTGAGATACATCAAAGTAGCCATCCGTTGAAATCTATTTTGATTTGTTTTACTTTGGTTATACGTTGTTCCATATGTGTTATTTCATAGTTTGGATGTATTCCCTATTATTCTACAATGTTGAAAATAGTAAAAATAAAAAATAAACCTTGAATGAGTTGGTGTCCAAACTATTGACTGGTACTGTATATTTTGTCCATCCATCTTAGAGTGTTGTGTGTCTGTGTGTGCATTGCGTGCGCGTGTATGTGTGTTTATGCCCACACATGTGCGTACACACATCTGTATGTCCCCTCCACGTCTGTTGACACAGGGAACACAAGGACTTGCCGTCCAGCTACCCTCCACGTCTGTTGACACAGGGAACACAAGGCCCTGCTGCCCAGCTACCCTCCACGTCTGTTGACACAGGGAACACAAGGACTTGCCGTCCAGCTACCCTCCACGTCTGTTGACACAGGGAACACAAGGCCCTGCTGCCCAGCTACCCTCCACGTCTGTTGACACAGGGAACACAAGGACTTGCCGTCCAGCTACCCTCCACGTCTGTTGACACAGGGAACACAAGGCCCTGCTGCCCAGCTACCCTCCACGTCTGTTGACACAGGGAACACAAGGCCCTGCTGCCCAGCTACCATTCCTCTACTTGAAACCAACTCCCCATGCAGCGGGGCTTAATCCATCTCCAGGGTAATTGTTTGGCTTCCTTTCCTTCACAGTAGAGAGCCTGGGCAAGGGGCGAGGCACACACAAAATCCATTGGAAATGTCAACACAGCGGGAGCGTTTGTTTATAGCTCCAGGGTCCATGCCCAGCTTTCATTAGTCGGGTATGGTGGAGAGTGAGCTGGCTCCCAGTTTTCGTAAGAGTGCGAGGGACGCCAGCAACTGCCGCGGATGCCGCAGGCCATGTTGGGTATTCAGTCCGAATCGCAGCCATGACCAGAGTCGTCGCCAGTGCCTGCTCAACCATTCTTGAGATTTTAAAGATACCGAGTTTTAAAAAAAGACGAAAGCACTGTAGGAAAGCATCCTCGGGCAGTTTCAATTTGAATATGAGAATTAGGGAAATGGTTCCAGGGTTGATAATGATATGGATTTGATTACATACAACATGAATAGATGGATTGCCTTGACTGTGTTTTTTTTTTCTCTCTTGTACATTATTTAAGGTCAGCTATGTATGTGCCTTTATGAGTGAGATACTTGGTGTGTGTGTGTGTGTGTGTGTGTGTGTGTGTGTGTGTGTGTGTGTGTGTGTGTGTGTGTGTGTGTGTGTGTGTGTGTGTGTGTGTGTGTGTGTGTGTGTGTGTGTGTGTGTGTGTGTGTGTGTGTGTGTGTGTGTGTGTGGCAGTCCCCACAGGAATAGTAAACAAACTCAAATTTGACCAACTGGGGACATTACAAGGTCAAACAAGGTCCCCACAAGGTCAAATGCTATTCCTAGGGAGTTTAGTGTTAAGGTAGAATTGGTGTTAGGGTTCGAATTATGTTAATGGTTAGGGTTTGGAGCTAGGTTTAGGTTTAGAGTTAAGGTTGGGGTTAAGGTAACAGTAGGGTTTGGGTTAGGTTTAAGTTTAGGGAACATAGGATTTTGAATGGGACTGAATTGTCTGTCTCCACAAGGTTAACTGTACAAGACTCTCTCTCTGTGTGTGTGTGTGTGTGTGTGTGTGTGTGTGTGTGTGTGTGTGTGTGTGTGTGTGTGTGTGTGTGTGTGTGTGTGTGTGTGTGTGTGTGTGTGTGTGTGTGTGTGTGTGTGTGTGTGTGTGTGTGTGTGTGTGTGTGTGTGTGTGTGTGTGTGTGTGTGTGTGTGTGTGTGTGTGTGTGTGTGTGTGTTTTTGTGTTTTTGAGGAATTGTAGTTATCTGTATAACTATTTGCATACTGCCAGGCCTACCAGGACAATGTTACTAGTTTATTTTAGGAAGACAAATGATCAATAACAAACAAGAGGGAAATTAGATTACAATTGTCCTGCCTGTTAGTTTGCATAAAAAATGTGTGGCATAAAGGCAGGATTTTAAGAATTTACAGTGACCCCATTGCCCCAACTGGCCAAATCTATTGAGCATTGTTCCGTTGTAAAATCTGTGGAGAGTATAGCAGATGCACCCCAGATGTCATCTGTCTCCATACATGCAAAGCAATGAGTCTTTTGATGCCACTCCTTTCACGTACTAGCATCTTTAAAGTACGGTGGAACAGGCGCTTGTAGGAACTTTCCACGAGAGAAAAGAGAGAAGTCAGAAAGAAAGAGGGAAAAGAAAGACAGGAGAAAGAGGAAAGAGTGTATACTGTACATGCCTTTCAATGGGATCAAAGCCAGCTGGGAGTAAAGTGATAGAATCTAAGTCAGCAGCTAACAAATGATTTACACAGCAAACATGCGCTTCCACTGAAGAAAGGGGACATATTTACGGTGAGGGAAAAAATCTCAACCACGGATTAGAGGGTGAGAGGCTCAGACATGTCATTTTTTTTCACTGTTCTTTTCATTCCTTGGCAAGACTACAAAAATACAAGGAGAAAGGGGAACTGGCATTTCTCACCCTGTTAGGTTCCATTGACAACTGCTAGAGGAGCATGGAAGTGTTTGGATAGTTTCAATGACACAGTTATGCCTACACAGTTGCAAATGTAAAAGACTGCATATGTGACTCTTAAAATGAACTTTATATGTATGCAAGTCCCAGAAACAGTGAGGTAGCATTTCGCTACACCCGCAATAACATCTGCTATTTTTTTTTTACCACCTTTATTTAACCAGGTAGGCCAATTGAGAACAAGTTCTCATTTACAACTGCGACCAGGCCAAGATAAAGCACAGCAGTGCGACAAAAACAACAACACAGAGTTCCACAAACGTACAGTTAATAACACAAAAGGAAAAGAAAAATTGAAAGATCTATGTACAGTGTGTGCAAATGTAGAAGAGTAGGGAGGAGGGCAATAATTAGGCCATAGAGGCAAAAATATTTACAACAGCCTATTTAAAGATTGGCTGTGTACAGGTACAGTGATCGGTAAGCTGCTCTGACAGCTGATGCTTAAAGTTAGAGAGGGAGATATAAGATATACTCCAGCTTCAGAGATATTTGCAATTCGTTTCAGTCATTGGCAGCAGATAACTGGAAGGAAAGGCGGCCAAAGGAAGTGTTGGCTATATACCTGCTGGCTATACATGTGTATAGATTGATTTGATTTTGATTTAGTGTGCATGTTGGTGTTTTTCAGGTGTGTATATCATTACAACTCCTGGTGCGAAAGTTGTGGATTACCCTGGCAGAGATATTTAATTTGCTTGTCATTTGAGAGCCACTAATTAAAACTCACAAATGATCTGGGTGTTCCAGCGTTGCTATTTGTTCTCAGGCAGTACCATATTTAAGACTCCAATACAGTGCCCTCTGTAATTATTGGGCCACTGATGTATTTTTTATTATTTTGGCTCTATACTCCAAAAGTTTGGATTTGAAATCATATTTAATGTAAGGGCATTTTCATCCATACCGGGTGAACCGTTAAGAAATGACATATAATCCTGAATGAATCATGAATTATGATGAGTGAGAAAGTTACAGACTCACAAATATCATACCCCCCAAAATGCTAACCTCCCCTGTTATTGTAATGGTGAGAGGTTAGCATGTCTTGGAGTTATGATATATGATATCTGACTCATAGTTATTCACTATTCATTCAGGATTATCCATAATCATGGTAGGATCCACATTAACATAGAAGTGTATAGAAACATATTGTATTTTTATTTACAATAAAGGGGAGGTGCTCGGATGGTTGAGGGGCACCTCCTGGGGAACTGTGGGGGGGATCTTGGAGGGCTGGTGGCCTGGCGGTTGGGAGCTTGGGCCGGTGGCTGATAGGTCGATGGTTCGGGACCACGCTCTTGACCTTGTGGGAGATCTGTCGATTTGCCCTTGAGCAGGGTGTTGACCCTGGTTGCTTCTGAATACACATGTATATAATATGTGCAAATTTATATGAAGTGAGCAGACGATGGAATCATTGAACTATGATCGAATCTTGCAAGGTTTTGTTACTGCAAACATACATTCTGTAAACAAGCACATTTAAAACTTCTTATGGCTGCAGGGGCAGTATTGAGTAGCTTGGATGAAAGGTGCACAGAGGTGCCCAGAGTAAACAGCCTGCTCCTCAGTCATAGTTGCTAATATATGCATATTATTATTAGTACTGGATAGAAAACACTCTGAAGTTTCTAAAACTGTTTGAATTATGTCTGCGAGTATAACAGAACTCATATGGCAGGCAAAAACCTGAGAAGAAATCCAACCAGGAAGTGAGAAATCTGAGGTTGGTCAATATTCAACTCATCGCCTGTTGAAAACACAGTAGGATATGAATCTATTTGCACTTCCTACGGCTTCCACTAGATGTCAACAGTCTGTAGAACCTTGAATGAAGCTTCTACTGTGATGTGGAGCCGGACGGGAGCAGTTTGAGTCAGTGGTCTGGCAGAGAGACAGGTCCTGGTCATGCGCATTTCACATGATAGGGACCTGCGTTCCAGTACTTCTATAGACACAAAGGAATTCTCCGGTTGGAACGTTATTGAATATTTATGATAACAAAATCCTAAAGATTGATTATATACTTAGTTTGACAAGTTTCTTCGACCTGTAATATAACTTTTTGAAGTTTTCGTCCGACGTTCGGCTGGACCTGCACAAGCGTTTGGATTTGTTTACCAAACACGCTAACAAAAATAGCTATTTGGACATAAATGATGGACATTACCGAACAAAACAAACATTTCTTGTGGAAGTGGGAGTCCTGGGAGTGCATTCCGATGAAGATCAGCAAAGGTAAGTGAAGATTTATAATGCTTTTTATGAGTTTTGTTGATTGCAAATTTGGCGGGTAACTGTATGGCTTACTTTTGTGGCTGAACGCTGTTCTCAGATTATTGAATATTGTGCTTTTGCCGTAAAGCTTTTTGAAATCTGACACAGCGGTTGCATTAAGAACAAGTTTTCTCAAAAGGGGGGGGCGCTGTTTTCACTTTGTAAAAAATCGTTCCCAAATTAAACTGCCTCGTACTCAATTCTTGCTCGTACAATATGCATATTATTATTACTATTGGATAGAAAACACTCTCTCGTTTCTAAAACCGTTTGAATTATATCTGTGAGTAAAACAGAACTCATTTTGCAGCAAACTTCCTGTCAGGAAGTGAGAAATCTGAAATCGAGGGCTCTTTTCCAGGGTCAGTTTATTAATTTGCATGGAATCTATGGGTCTACATGCACTGCATACGTCTTCCACTAGATGTCAGTAGGCAGTGAGAGTTGGAATGGGGTGTCTAGCTAGATCTGAGGCCGAACAAGACGTCTTGGAACGGAAGGTCTGGTCTTTTCACCGTTTGGCCTGACGCAGGAGGGACAACTGCATTGCGTTCAGAAAATCTTTCATTTTAGAAGTTAGATATATCTGACTCTGATTTTATTTGATATATGTGTTAAAACATCATAAAGTAGTTATTTTAAACCGAGTTATATCAGTTTATATCCGTATATTGCGATTTTCGGTATTTCCTTTGTTATGCGTTATTGTGAGTTGAGCACTTCCATGCCGCATGGCCATCTTTGTTAGCTAAATCGACAGATGAAGACGACATTCTACAACCAATCAACGATTATTCTGGAAAAAGGACACCTTGTACAAGATTCTGATGGAAGCTCATCAAATAGTAGGAACTATTTATGATATTATTTCGTATTTCTGTCGAAAATGTTTAGACTATATTCTGCCCAGATTTCGGGCGCTGTCTCGCTATAACGTAAGCTGTATGTCGTAATAAGGTTATTTTTTAAAATCTAACACAGCGGTTGCATTAAGAACCAGTGTATCTTTCATTTGCTGTCCCAACCTGTATTTTTTAGTAAAGTATATGATTAGTTATTTGATTAGATGATGTGAGTGTCAGAAATATATCCGGATTATTTTGTGCTTTTTGGCTAATATTCACATTGTTCAACCACGAATTGTACCGCTAAATATGCACATTTTCGAACAAACCATATATGTATTGTGTAATATGATGTTATAGGACTGTCATCTGATGAAGTTTGAGAAGGTTAGTGAAAAAATTAATATCTTTTGCGGGTTTATTCGCTATCGCTAACGTGCCTTGAATGAATGCGGCTGTGTGGTAGGCTATTGTAGTAAGCTAATATAATGCTATATTGTGTTTTCGCTGTAAAACACTTAAAAAATCTGAAATATTGGCTGGATTCACAAGATGTTTGTCTTTCATTTGCTGTACACCGTGTATTTTTCATAAATGTTTTATGATGAGTATTTAGGTATTTCACGTTGGTTTCTGTAGTTATTCTAGCTGCTTTGGTGAGACTACTGCAATGTAAAACTATGATATATACCTGAAATATGCAAATTTTTCGAACAAAACTTATGCTATACAATAAATACGTTATCAGACTGTCATCTGATGAAGTTGTTTCTTGGTTAGTGACTATTTAGATCTTTATTTGGTCGAATTTGTGATAGCAGTATGCAGTAAAAAAATTGTGAAAATATGCGTTTGGGTCTTTTGCTATCGTGGTTAGCTAATAGAAATACATATTGTGTGTTCCCTGTAAAACATTTAACAAATCGGAAATGATGGCTGGATTCACAAGATGTGTATCTTTCATCTGGTGTCTTGGACTTGTGATTTCATGATATTTAGATGCTAGTATTTACTTGTGGCGCTATGCTAGGCTATGCTAGTCAGCTTTTTTACTGATGAGGGTGCTCCCGGATCCGGGATTGTGACCAAGTAGAAGTTAATTCAATGTAAAACATGTATCTTTCATCAAAGTTTATGATGAGTATTTATGTTATTTGACTTGGCTCTCTGCAATTTCTCCGGAAATTTTGGAGGCATTTCTGAACATGGCGCCAATGTAAACTAAGGTTATTGGATATAAATATGAACTTAATCGAACAAAACATATATGTATTGTGTAACATGAAGTCCTATGAGTGTCATCTGATGAAGATCATCAAAGGTTAGTGATTCATTTTTATCTCTTTCTGCTTTTTGTGACTCCTGTCTTTGGCTGGAAAAATAGCTGTGTTTTTCTGTGATTTTGCGGTGACCTAACATAATCGTTTGTGGTGCTTTCGCTGTAAAGCCTATTTGAAATCGGACACTTTGGTGGGATTAACAACAAGATTACCTTTAAAATGGTATAAGATACATGTATGGACATAAAAATAAGTTATTTCAGATAAGGAAGTAGCTATTTGACCCTCAGTAGTTTAGGCATAGCAGTGGAAATTAATTCAGGTTTTGGAACAACGGTAAGTGTTAAAGGGCAATTCCACAACTTGAATTATCTACAGCACAATACCAGTGTCTACATAATGTTAAAACGGCACATTTCTATTGCAAAAAATATTAGGTAAAACAATTCTACCTTATGACATCCTCAAAAGTTAAACATTTTAAAAACAGTGATTTTCAAACTGTATGAGATTCGTGGTGACTTGGGAAGCAAGAAATACCCTCCCTCTGACTAGAAACCTGTTACAAATTATGAAAATCACAGTTTCTCTTACTTTTAATCCTAGAAGCATTTTTTAGGACCTAAAATGTGTTGGCTACCGAGTGGCTCAGTTGCTTGAGCATGGCGTTTGCAAAGTCAAGGTTGTGGGTTTAATTCCCACAGGGACCAGTATAAAAAGTAAAATAAATTATGCAGTTACTCTGAGCATCTGCAAAAAGAAAAAAGGACCTTACCATTGGGCACACACTGGTTGAATCAACGTTGTTTTCACATCATTGAAACAAAATTATGTTGAACCAACCTAGAATAGATGTAGAATATACTGTACGTCTGAGCCCTGTGGGTTTCTTCAAATCAAATTGTGTTCGGCACATGCTTCGTAAACAACGGGTGTAGACTAACAGTGAAATGCTTACGAGGCCTTCCCAACAATGCAAAGAGAAAGAAAATGGAGAAATAGTAGAAAAGTAATAACACGTAATAATACAATTAATAATAAATTACTTATCTTTTTAACCATATATCATAGAAATGTAGCCTTTTCGCATATGTAGACACTGGTTTGGTTCTGGAGATAATGAATAGGAGGTTGAAAAGTAGCAGAATTGCCCTTTAAAGTTAGGTAAAATTTCAGGGAGGTAAGGTTAGGTGAAGGCATAAAAGTTAACATTGGGTTGACATACCTCAGTCCGCTGCCATTCATTTTCTCCTGATCAAATATACACTGCATTCAGATTATATCATGTCAAATTTGTCTGATTGCTCTCAAACAAGTTCAAATGATTTGGTTAGGTCAGGGTGTGACTAAGGGTGGGTACTCTAGTTTTTTTATGTCTAGGGGTTTTTGTATGTCTATGTTGGCCTGATATCGTTCCCAATCAGAGACAGCTGTTTATCGTTGTTTCTGATTGTGGATCATATTTAGGTAGCCATTTTCCTCATTTGTGTTGAGGGATCTTGTTTTTGTATAGTTGCCTTGTGCACTGCAATACTGCGCATTTGTTATATTCTTTGTTGTTTTTGTTGTAAGTTTCACTATTAAAGAATGTGGAACTCTACGCACACACTGCGCCTTGGTCTCATCATTATGAAGAACGTGACAGAAGATCCCACCACACACGGACAAAGCAGCGTGATCAAGAGGAGGAGGGATCCTGGTCCCGGGAGAAAAGAAAGTGGAGGACATCCTGGACCTGAGAGGAGGTAATGGCAGGGAACAAGACCCTGCCATAGAAGCAGGCGGAGGCAGCAAAAGAGGAACGGCAACGATGCAAAAAAATTGGGGGAGGCACACGGGGTGATTGGCGGAGGTAGGGTTTAGACCTGAGCCAACTCCCCGTGCTTACCGTGGGGAGCGTGTGACTGGTGAGGCACCGTGTTATGCCGTGAAGCGCACAGTGTCTACAGTGTGCATTCATTGCCCGGTGCGCTCTATTCCAGCTCCCCGCATTTGCCGCGCTAGAATGGGCATCCAGCCAGGACGGGTTGTGCCGGCTCAGCGCTCCTGGTCTCCAGTACACCTCTTCGGACCAGGATACCCTGCGCAGTCTCTACGTACTGTATCGCCAGTATGCTTTCACAGCCCAGTGCGTCCTGTGCCAGCGCCCCGCACTTATCGAGCTAAAGTGAGCATCCAGCCAGGACGCATTGTGCCAGCTCTACGCTCCAGACCTCCAGTGCGTCTCCACAGTCCAGTACGTCCTGTGCCTCCTCTCCGCACTCGCCCTGAGGTGCGTGTCATCAGCCCGGTGCCACATGTACCGGTCCCACGCATCAGGTCTCCGGTGCGCATCCACAGTCCAGTATGTCCTGTGCCTCTTCCCCACACTCACCCTGAGGTGCGTGTCATCAGCCCGGTGCCACCTGTGCCGGTAACACGCATCAGGCCTCCTCCACAGTCCAGAGCTTCCGGCGACAGTTCCCAGTCCAGAGCTTCCGGCAACAGTTCCCAGTCCAGAGCTTCCGGCGACAGTTCCCGGTCCAGAGCTTCCAGCAACATTTCACACTCCAGAACCTCCTGAGATGGGCCACAGTCCGGGAACCTCCTGAGACGGTCTACAGTCCGGAACCTCCTGAGACAGTCTACTGTCCGGAACCTCCTGAGACAGTCCACAGTCCGGAACCTCCTGAGACGGTCCACAGTCCGGAACCTCCAGCGATGGTCCACAGTCCGGAACCCCCAGCGACAGTCCACAGTCCGGAGCCTCCAGCGACGGTCCCCAGTCCGGCACCTCCAGCGACTGTCCCCAGTCTGGAGCCTCCAGCGAAGGTCCCCAGTCTGGAGCCTCCAGCGAAGGTCCCCAGTCTGGAACCTCCAGCGACGGTCCCCAGTCCGGGGTCTCCTGCGACGGTCCCCAGTCCGGGGCTTCCAGCGACGAGCTGCAGTCCAGAGTCTTCAGCGATGAGCTGCAGTCCAGAGCCTCCAGCGGTGGTTCCCAGTTCTGAGCCTCCGGCGATGATCCACGGTCCGGTTCCACAGAAGCGGAGGGATCAGTGTAGGGAGCGGGGACTACGCCCCAAACCGGAGCCGCCACCGAGGGTAGATGCCCACCCGGACCTTCCCCTATAGGTTCAGGTTTGCGGCCGGGAGTCGGCACCTTTAGGGTGGGGTACTGTCACACCCTGACCTTACATATCTCTGTTTTTCTATATATTTTGGTTAGGTCAGGGTGTAACTAGGGTGGGTACTCTAGTTTTTATATGTCTAGGGGTTTGTATGTCAAGGGCTGTTGTATGGCAAGGGGTTTTTGTATGTCTATGTTGGCCTGATATGGTTCCCAATCAGAGACAGCTGTTTATCCTTGTCTCTGATTGGGGATCATATTTAGGTAGCCATTTCCTCATTTGTGTTGTGGGATCTTGTTTTTGTATAGTTGCCGTGTGCACTGCAATACTGCATGTTTGTTATATTCTTTGTTGTAAGTTTCACTATTGAAGAATGTGTAACTCTACGCATGCTGCGCCCTGGTCTCATCATTATGACGAACGTGACAACATGATAGATTGTTGTTAATTGATAGATTGATTGATGGATGGTTGAGTCTACTGGAAAAAGGTACATTTTATTTTGTGTGGATATGTCTAATTTTGGGGTACGACCAAGATCTGATCTCAGCTTTGCAGCAAAAAAAGATTACATTTTTTAACGCTCATGAGATATAAAATAGCGTGAATATTCTGATTCAGAACACTGAAATATATTGTATTTTACCAGACGTGTATCCAGACTATTCTATTGTACATCCACAGGTATAAAACACTACCGTATGGCCTTGACAGTATTACCTGGTCTTGTACTGTGATTTCTATTGAAATGACACCAGAGAAAAAGCTTTACTTTGATTAGACTTGTACTGCGATGAGCCAGATTTTACAGAGAGAGAGTGCGAGAGAGACAGACAGACAAACAAACAGATGCATTGAGTTCAGTGAAAAGATTGAAGAAGTCGAGGCAGTGCTGAGGAAGTGGAAGGTGTCTATATTCCGATACCTTCTAAAAGGAGGTGATCAAAACTGCTCCTGATGAGATTCCCAGTCAGGTTGTTTTAGCTGTATTTGTCAAATTTGCATTTTCATCTTACCCAAACTAGCTCGGGACATCTGGTCTCCACTGACGTCGCTAATTAACTGCCTGACTCCAAGAAGGAAGAGAATATGGGAAATTCTAATTTTAAAATAGTGGTTGATATGCTGTTGGATGTTTGCCAACTGCAAATGAAAGGAAAATAAAACCATGTTTGATCGGTATTTAACAGTAAATGGAAATATGTTTTCTGCGTTGTTGTCCAGCGGGAAATATGTGTTCTTTGTCACACAGACACACACACACAGACACACACACACACACACACACACACACACACACACACAGGCACACACAGGCACACAGGCACACACACACACACACACACACACACACACAGACACAGACACAGACACAGACACAGAGACACACACACACACACACACACACACACACACACACACACACACACACACACACACACACACACACTAAACAAACCCATGATCAACTGTGCTTCATTGTGACACTGTTCTTTCCTGGCAATGTCCCCTCCCCTCCCCAGTTTCAGGTGACGGCGCAATGTAATGGCTGAGCAAGCCCCCAGTCTCTATGTCGCTTTGTCAGACGTCTCCTCTGTTTCCCATCTCTCACGCCATGTGTCTGTCGCGCTCGGCTGCCCTGTGAATCCGCAGAAACTGGCGTGAAATTATATGAGAGGGAATGTGAGAGGGAGGAGAAAGAGGGGAGGGGTGACGATAACAACAAACTCTTCCTCTGCCTGTCACCTGCTGGCTCGCAATGGGGTTAAGGCTCATCCGTAGTATGAGTTTGACAAAACACTCAAGGTGCCTTTTCGATACGGTCAGAGGTTATTCAGCCAATGTAAAAGGAGGGAGAAAACAGAAGAAGTGGACATTTCTGCTACCCCGCACAGGCTTCGGATTCATTATCACTGTAGAGTAGCACATGCTTGAAGCTATTGTCACGTTCCTGACCTGTTTTCTTTTGTCTTGTATTTATTTAGTTGGTCAGGGCGTGAGTTGGGTGGGTTTGTCTATGTGTGATTTTCTATGTTGGGATTTTGTGTTCGGCCTGGTATGATTCTCAATCAGAGGCAGCTGTCAATCGTTGTCCCTGATTGAGAATCATACTAAGGCAGCCGGGGTTCACGTGTGTGTTTGTGGGTGTTTGTATCTCGTGTCAGTGTTCGTGCCACACAGGACTGTTTTCGTTTTTTTCACGTTTGTTGTTTTTTTTGTATTTGTAAGTGTTCAGTTTTGTTTTGATTAAATCAATATGAGCACTAACAACTCTGCGTTTTGGTCCTGCCTGTCCAGCGCTGTCTGAACTGTCTGCCTGTCCAGCGCTGTCTGAACTGTCTGCCTTCCCAGCGCTGTCTGAACTGTCTGCCTGCCCAGCGCTGTCTGAACTGTCTGCCTGCCCAGCGCTGTCTGAACTGTCTGCCTGTCCAGCGCTGTCTGAACTGTCTGCCTGCCCAGCGCTGTCTGAACTGTCTGCCTGTCCAGCGCTGTCTGAACTGTCTGCCTGTCCAGCGCTGTCTGAACTGTCTGCCTGCCCAGCGCTGTCTGAACTGAGGAGGAGGAATTAGACAGCCGTTACAGCTATCCTGTGTGGGATTCTTTTTATGGTAGGTTTGAGCATTGTTGTCTTATCAGAAACATCATATTTGGGAGGAAGGACAATGCTGACCAGAGTAATACAAAATGGAAGCCTCCATGATTACTGGGGAACCCAATAATTTACAGCCCATCTGTAAATAGCCCATCCAACCAACTATCTACCTCATACCCATATTCGTTTTTGTTTTTCTATTCTTTTGCACACCAGATTTTCTACTTGCACATCCTCATCTGCACATCTATCACTCCAGTGTCAATTGCTAAATTGTAAATACTTCACCACTATGGCCTATTTATTGCCATACCTCCTTACTTCATTTGCACACACTGTATACAGATTTTTCTATTGTGTTATTGACTGTAGGTTTGTGTTGTTGATTTGGTCGCACTGCTTTGCTTTATCTTGGCCAGGTCGCAGTTGTAAATGAGAACTCCTTCTCAACTGGCCTACCTGGTTAAATAACGCTGAAATAAAAAATACATTAAAAAAGGCTGCACATCCAGTCTTCTGGAAATTCATTCCTCTTGTCACTTCAACCAGATTTAAACCAGGAGATGATGTTTTGACGTTTCTTGCCAGATTCTGCCTGATTGACAGGAACCTTCTGCCACCGAACAGATTGAGTCAGGGACCCTCAACCAGATGATTCCCAAACCGTTTCTGGTTTCTTAATGTTAATCAACAAAATGTGGAGTAGGCCTACTTTATAATACCATTTTTTTTATAATTTAACAAAAAGTAGGAATAGTATTATTTCACACACATAAAATGCTGCATGTGTCCTTTAATCAAATAAAATCAAATCACATTTTATTAGTCACATCCGCCGAATACAACACTGCCCTACCAAGCAAAAAGGCAGTAACTGCTCATTTGGTTGAAAATTTGTTAATGCCATTTTTGATACATTAAATACATGCTTAATCACGTGGACAAGTATCCTGCATCTATTGTGTTTTGGAGAAAATGGGGGTCATGTTAGAAGTAACTGCATAAAGTTACTGTGAAACCAAGGTAAATAAAAGCAATTTTTCTCAGTTTCACGCTAAGAGCAGTTACTGCCTTTTTGCTTGGAAGGGCAGAACAGGTGAAATGCTTACTTACAAGCCCCTAACCAACAACGCAGTTAAAAAAATATGAATAAGAATAAGAAATAAAAGTAAAAAGTACCTAAAGAGCAGCAGTAAAATAACAATAGTGAGAATATATACAGGAGGTACCGGTACAGAGTCAATGTGTGGGGGCACCGGTTAGTCACGGTAATTGAGGTAATATGTACATGTAGGTAGACTTATTAAAGTTACTATGCATAGAACATTAACAGAAAGTAGCAGCGGAGTAAAAGAGGGGGGGGGGGGGGCAATGCAAATAGTCCAGGTGGCCATTTGATCAGATGTTCAGGAGTCTTATGGCTTGGGGGTAGAAGCTGTTTAGAAGCCTCTTGGACCTAGACTTGGCGCTCCGGCACCGCTTGCCGTGTGGTAGCAGTGAGAACAGTCTTTGACTAGGGTGGCTGGAGTCTTTGACAATTTTTTAGGGCCTTCCTCTAACACCTAACACCTGGTATAGAGGACCTGGATGGCAGGAAGCTTGACCCCAGTGATGTACTGGGCCGTACTACCCTCTGTAGTGCCTTGCGGTCGGCGGCCACAGTGATGCAACCAGTCAGCTGTAGAACCTTTTGAGTATCTGAAGACCCATGACAAATCTTTTCAGTCTCCTGAGGGGGAATAAGTTTTGTTGTGCCCTCTTCACGACTGTCTTGGTGTGCTTAGACCATGTCCGTTTGTTGGTGATGTGGACACCAAGGAACTTGAAGCTCTCAACTTGCTCCACTACAGCCCCGTCGATGAGAATGGGGGCGTGCTCGGTCCTCCTTTTCTTGTAGTCCACAATCATCTCCTTTGTCTTGATCACGTTGAGGGAGAGGTTGTTGTCCTAGCACCACACGGCCAGGTCTCTGACCTCGCTATAGGCTGTCTCGTCGTTGATGGTGAACATGCCTACTACCACTATTGTGTCATCATCAAACTTAATGATGGTGTTGGAGTCGTGCCTGGCCGTGCAGTCATTTTTGAACAGGGAGTATCGGAGGGGACTGAGCACACACCCCTGAGGGGCCCCTGTGTTGAGGATCAGCGTGGTGGATGTGTTGTTACCTACCCTTACCACCTGAGGGCAGCCAGTCAGGAATTCCAGGATCCAGTTGCAGATGGAGATGTTTAGTCCCAGGGTCCTTAGCTTATTGTTGAGCTTTGAGAGCACTCTGGTGTTGAATGCTGAGCTGTAGTCAATGAATAGCATTCTCACATAGGTGTTCCTTTTGTCCAGGTGGGAAAGGGCAGTGTGGAGTGCAATAGAGATTGCATCATCTGTGGATCTGTTATGGCTGTATGCAAATTGGAGTGGGTCTAGCGTTTCTGGGATAATGGTGTTGATGTGAGCCATGACCAGCCTTTCAAAGCACTTCATGGCTACGGACACGAGTGCTATGGGTCGGTAGTCCTTCAGGCAGGTTACCTTAGTCCTCAAATCAATTATTTGATTAAAATAGCTTTTCCCTTATTGTTGAATTAATCCATGACTGTCTTATCCAATGCACTGTGAAAACTGACAGAGTGAAATGGGTGGAATCTGTGTGTGAGTAAAATGAAAATTAAAGCCTCTGAGTGTGCATTATGCCTCTCACAGTAAGCAGGGCTGCATTCACAAAGGCAGCACAATTCAGATATTTTCTCCACTAATTGGTATTTTGACCAATCACATCAGATTTGTTCAAATCAGATCTTTTCCAGAGTTGGTGAAAAAAAATATCAGAATTGGGCTGCCTGTCTGAACCTACCCAGAGAGATATTTTATTGGTGGAGAGCAGTAGAAAATGCTACAGAGACTGAGAGACAGACAGAAAGAGAGACAGAGAGATAGAGAGAGCGCGAAAAAGAGAGAGAGCGAGCGAGAGCTATAGCGAGAGCTATAGCGAGAGCGAGACAGAGAGAGAGAGACAGAGAGAAAGACAGAGAGAGAAAGACAGAGAGAGAGAGTGGGAAAGAAAGAGAGAAAAAGAGAGAGAGAGAGACATAGACAGAAAGAGACAGAGAGAGACAGAGAGAGAGAGCGTTCAGAGCATTCACAGTCCACCCACTGACATCCCTATCAGATCACAGCATAATCACAGTCTACTTGAACAGAGCAATACTCAATCATGAGGTATCAAAGCAGAAGGAACTGAATAATACTAAGAAATGCTGTAGATGGAAGGAAAGTCCTGTGTAAACCTACCAAAAAACAATTAGGTAACAACAAATTCAATCCCTTTTTAGACAACTTCCTCGACAAAACGTTTCACACATTTTTGGGATGGTTTGACAAATGGTTTGATGAAGAATGCAAAAACCTATGAAAGAAATTGAGAAACCTATCCAACCAAAAATATAGAGACCCAGAAAACCTGAGCCTATGCATTCACTATAGTGAATCACTAAAACAACACATAAATATACTACGGAAAAAGAAGGAACAGCATGTCAGAAATCAGATCAATGCAATTGAAGAATCTATAGAATCTAACCACTTCTGGGAAAATTGGAAAACACTAAACAAAGAACACGAGGAGTTAAATATCCTAAACGGAGATGTATGGGTAAACTACTCCAATCTTTTGGGCCCTATAACAACATACAAACAGCAAAAACATATCCATGATCAAATACAAATCTTAGTGTCAACTATTGACGACTCCCAGAACCCACTGGATTCTCCAATTACATTGAATGAACTGCAGGACAAAATACAAACCCTCCAAGCCAAAAAGGCCTGTGGTGTTGATGGTATCCTCAATGAAATTATAAAATATGCAGTCCAAAAATTCAAATTTACTATACTTAAACTCTTTAACATCATCCTTAGCTCTGGCATCTTCCCCAATATTTGGAACCAAGGACTGATCACCCCAATCAACAAAAGTGGAGAAAAATTTGATCGCAGGAACTACCTTTTAATATGCGTCAACAGCAACCTTGGGAAAATCCTTTGCATTATCATTAATAGCACATTTGTACAATTATTTTCTTAGTGAAAACAATGTACTGAGCAAATGTCAAATTGACTTTTTACCAAATTACCGTACGACAGACCACGTATTCACCCTGCACACCCTAATTGACAAACAAACCAAAACATAGGCAAAATCTTCTCATGCTTTGTTAATTTCAAAAAAAGCTTTTGACTCAATTTGCCATGAGGGTCTGCTATACAAATTGATGGAAAGTGGTGTTGGGGGAAAAACAACATTATAAAATCAATGTACACAAACAGACAGCCTGCAGCATCCAGCCTTACTCTACTAGAATCTGAAGTCAAATGTCTACTGTTTGCTGATGATTTTTTTTTTCACCTGTTTTCTAACCAGAACAAGTTCTCATTTACAACTGCGACCTGGCCAAGATAAAGCAAAGCAGTGCGACACAAACAACAACACAGAGTTACACATGGAATAAACAAGCGTACAGTCAATAACACAATAGAACAATCTAAATACAGTGTGTGCAAATGGAGTAAGGAGGTAAAGGCAATAAATAGGCCATAGTAGTGAAGTAATTACAGTTTATCAAATTAACACTGGAGTGATAGATGTGCAGATGATGATGTGCAAGTAGAAATACTGGTGTGCAAAAGAGGAAAAAAGTAAATAAAAACAATATGGGGATGAGGTAGGAACTTGGATGGGCTATTTACAGATGGGCTGTGTACAGCTGCAGCGATCGGTAAGCTGCTCAGATAGCTGATGCTTAAAGTTAGTGAGGGAGATATGTCTCCAACTTCAGCGATATTTGCAATTCATTCCAGTCATTGGCAGCAGAGAACTGGAAGGAAAGGCGGCCAAAGGATATGTTGGCTTTGGGGATGACCAGTGAGATATACCTGCTGGAGCGCGTGCTACGGGTGGGTGTTGTTATGGTGACCAGTGAGCTGAGATAAGGCGGGGCTTTATCTAGAAAAGACTTATCGATGACCTGGAGCCAGTGGGTCTATCGACGAATGTGTAGCGAGGGCCAGCCGACGAGAGCATAGGTCGCAGTGGTGGGTGGTATATGGGGCTTTGGTGATGAAACGGATGGCACTGTGATAGACTGCATCCAATTTGCTGAGTAGAGTGTTGGAGGCTATTTTGTAAATTACATCGCTGAAGTCAAGGATCGGTAGGATAGTCAGTTTTACGAGGGTATGTTTGGCAGCGTGAGTGAATGAGGCTTTGTTGCGAAATAGGAAGCAGATTCTAGATTAAATATTGTATTGGAGATGCTTAAACCTGTCTAGGACTGGGGTGCCGCTAGCGGAACCCCCCCCCCACCCCCACTGAAAAGGCAGAGCCGCGAAATTAAAAAAAAAAGATTTTTTTAAATATTTAACTTTCACACATTAAAGTCCAATACAGCTAATGAAAGACACAGATCTTGTGAATCCAGCAAACATGTCCGATTTTTAAAATGTTTTACAGGGAAGACACAATATGTAAAGTTGAAGCTCGTTTTTAGGTTTGTTAACACAGTGTCCAAAGAAGGGACAGATGTTTACAGAATGGTGTCATCTGCGTAGAGTTGGAACAAGGAATCACCCGCAGCAAGAGCGACATCACTGATATATACAGAGAAAAGAGTCGGCCCGAGAATTCTGTCCCCAACCAAGGAGTGCCAACAGCAGAACCTAGATCTGCTGCACAGATTCTGTCAGACATGGGCCTTGACAGTAAATCTCAGTAAGACAAAAATAATGGTGTTCCACAAATACAAATACACATCACTGTTGCCCTAGAGCACACAAAAACGATACATACCTTGGCCTAAACATCAGCGCCGCAGGTAACTTCCGCAAAGCTGCGAACGATCTGAAGGGCCTTCTATGCCATCAAAAGGACCAATTAGGATCTGGCCGCTCACCAACCAAGAATTAACAAAATGGGAAAAAATACCAATTGAGACTGCATGCAGAATTCTGCACAAAAAGATCCTCTGTGCACAACGTTAAACACCAAATAATGCACGCAGAGCAGAATTAGGCCGATACCCGCTAATTATCAAAATCCGTTAAAGAGCCGTTCAATTCTACAACCACCTAAAAGTAAGTGATTCCCAAACCTTCCATAACAAAGCCATCACCCACAGGGAGATGAACCTGGAGAAGAGTCCCCTAAGCAAGCTGGTCTTGGGGCTCTGTTGACAAACACAAACAGACCCCACAGAGCCCCAGGACAGCAACACAATTTGGCCCTAACATAGAGTACACAGTGGCAGAATACCAGACCACTGTGACTGACACTAACTTAAGGAAAGCTTTGACTATGTACAGACTCAGTGAGCATACCCTTGCTATTGAGAAAGGCCGCCAATGGCAGACCTGTTTGTCAAGACAAGACAGGCTATGTGCACACAAAATAAGGTGAAAACTGAGCTGCACTTCCTAACCTCCTGCCAAATGTATGACCATATTAGAGACACATATTTTCCTCAGATTACAAAGACCCACAAAGAATTCGAAAAACAAACCCAATTTTGATAAACTCCCATATCTACTGGGTGAAATACCACAGTGCCATCACAGCAGCAGGATTTGTGACTTGTTAGAAAAGGGCAACCAGTGCAGAACAAACACCATTGTAAATACAACCCATATTTATGTTTATTTCTTTTCCTTTTGTACTTGAACTACTTGCACATAATATGACCTTTGAAATGTCTTTATTCTTTTGGAACTATTGTGAGTGTAATGTTTACTGTACATTGCTATTGCTTATTTCACTTGTGTTTATGATCTACTTCACTTGCTTTGGCAATGTTAACATATGTCTCCCATGCCAATAAAGCCCTTACATTGAAATGTAATTTAATTGAGAGAGAGTCAGAGAGAGGGAGAAAAAGAAAGGGAGAGAGACAAAGACAGAGAGGGGGAATAAGAGAGAGAAAAAGAAAGAGAGACAGATATAAAGAGAAAGTAAGAAAGAAAGAAAGAAAGAAAGAAAGAAAGAAAGAAAGAAAGAAAGAAAGAAAGGAAGAAAGAAAGAAAGAAAGAAAGAAAGAAAGAAAGAGAGAAAGAAAGAGAGAGAGGGGGACTGCCAAGTGTATCATTATTTCTTGCCAATAGTTTTGTTATTTCTCTCACCTGTATATTTGCAGCTCTCTCACCTGTATACTAGCAGCTCACTCACATGTATACTAGCAGCTCTCTCACCTGTATACTAGCAGCTCTCTCACATGTATACTAGCAGCTCTCTCGCATGTATACTAGCAGCTCTCTCACCTGTATACTAGCAGCTCTCTCACCTGTATACTAGCACCTCTCTCACCTGTTTATTAGCCACTATCTCACCTGTATAGTAGAAGCTCTCTCACCTGTATACTAGCAGCTCTCTCACCTGTATACTAGCAGCTCTCTCACCTGTATACTAGCAGCTTTCTCACCTGTTTACTAGCAGCTCTCTTACCTGTTTATTAGCCACTCTCTCACCTGTATATTAGCAGCTCTCACCTGCATTTTAGCACCTCTCTCACCTGTATATTTGCAGCTCCCTCCACATTACATAATTGGATGAACCTATTTCACCCTCAATATATATCTTCCTCCCCAACGCAGCATCTGCTGTATTTTTCTGTACTCATGTCATTAAGCATGTGTCTTTGAAGAAGTGAGATATTTTCTGGGAAGTGATAATTATAATAGATAAGAGACAAATAGTCCTCCAAATCTGTCTCTGTGGCAGCTGTCAGATATGTGTTGTATGCGGTACATGTCCAAGAGGAAGATTTTTAGCTTCATCACATCTAATGGGGAGGCATGGGACACGGTTACACAAATGTACTTTCTCCTGAATACTGCTACTTCCGACTGCTATTCCTTTATAGGTATTATAGGATTGTGTGTGGACAAAGAGAAAGATGGGCTACATTATACCTCCACTATACTGGGACTATTCTCTGAGATGAGAGAGAGAGAGATAGAGAGAGATAGAGAGAGAGATACAGAGAGAGATGTACAGAGAGAGAGAGATACAGAGAGAGAGAGAATAAATGTAAACAATGGACTTGACCAAAGGTGTGAAAGACAAAAAAGCAGTTCACAAGAGAAAAGCTGACAGATATGAATGTATGAAATGATAGGGAGGAAATACAGAGAAAAAGGAAGGCAGCTCACTCCATTTAAAATAAATGTGAGGGAGGGGGAAGTGCTCTACTCACCTCAGAGATTGAAAGGCTAAAATGAAGAGGAAGAGACTGTGGGTTGTTCATTGTACACAATACAGCCCCACAACACATCATGTCAATAAAAGCTTTGAAATTGAATCGCAATGAGGGAGAGGGACAAACAGAAGGAGAGAGAGCAGTGATAGGCAACTCGTAGTGCTGTCACCTGAAACAGTGCAGATGACAGATTGGAAGAAGTTAAATTAGGAGCTGAGGGGAATGCTTGCCGTGCTTTCTATGGAGACTGGAGCTGTAGTGATTTTGCTTTAAAGGCCCAGTGCAGTGTGCAGTGAAACACGTGATTTCCTATTTTTATTTATATATCTCCAAAATATGAGGGTGAAATTGTGAAATAATACTGTGAAATTGTGAGAATGATGATAATGCATTTTTAGTGTAAGAGCTGTTTGAAAAGTCTGCCTGAAATGTATGCCTGTTTTGGTGAGATGGAGCTTTGGCCTTCCATGGTGACATCACCATGCTGTAGATTAGTTAATTGACCAATAAGAAAGAGAGTTCCAAACCTCTCTGCCAGTAACAGCTAACTTTCAGTGTTACCCTCCCCACTCCCAGACAGACAGATAACTTCCAGACAGTCCTAACTAAATTATTACATACCTTAAGGGAACTCTGGGACGGGAGCCGTATGGTTAGTGAAGAAAGTCCCATTGCAAATGGGTCCCTTACCTGACGTCTTATTACGTCGCAGAAAATCGCGGACGGCGTCGGGCCGTGGGCGGCGGAGAGCTCTTTCAGGAAGTCACTCAAAAAAAGGTTTCGGAATTTCGGTTTCCGTTTTATAAAAATGACACATTTTTGACTTTTTTCTGCCTTCTCGAAAATTCCCACAAGAGGGAAAATAAATCATATTGCAGGCGCACGAACACGTGGCAAACGAGCGCGGCCTTTTCTCCTAAACTGAAAATATTTCGAAGACGAAACTCGGCGAGCGTAGGTTTGGAGTGTTGGGCAGTTGGCCCCGAACAAGATGGCGTCGAGACCTCGGCGCTTTTTGAGTTATGGCCATTTTTCTGGGATTAAAGGGTTAAAACGCAAGTAGGGTGCTAATTTGACTGCTTCATGTCAAAGTACAGAAGCATACGGTGTCAGGAAAAAAAGAACCAGCCATTTATCTATCGTAATTTAAGAGAAATCGTACATTGACCGTTTGGTGATGTTCACAAAGAGGATTTTTTTTTTCAAAAAAATCACAGATCCAGTTGCAGTGTGTTCAGACGTACATTTTTAAAATGGGTCTCGAAGCTCTGCGAGAATCCTGTGATTTTATATGATTTTATGAAATAACACACACTCCTTTAACCCTCTTTAAATAAGTCCGCTCTTAACATAAAGACTTAAAACTCAATATTATATAAGAGTCTACACAGAGGAGGGTATGTGTTCACTCTCAGCTTCCTATGTCAACTGGAAGTACCTTAAATGGTGCCATAGGGTCAGGTTTGAAGGGTAATAAAGGTCAGATCTTTTCAAAACTTCACTTGTGTGATTAGACAACCCTCATGAACTGTAATATGTCATTTTTCCAAACAGATGTCAAAGAAAAGCTCTCTCACACAAACACAACAAGGAAGGATGGAGTGAAAAAGTACGGTGTTTAAAGAAACACAAAGCCCACAATGGCATTACTATTATCTCTAGGCCGTGCCGAGTTCAACGAGATGCCCCGCTTGACCGTAGCTCGCTCGGTCTGAGCGCAGCGACCGTTACAAGAGAACGGACACAAATGACCTTTTGACCTCAATGTCAATTTCATTTGCTTTTGGGACACAGAGAGAGAACCGTTAAGGTTAGAAACACAATTTCACCTCAGGAGTGTTCTTAAGGTCCTCCCGATCTGTGCAAGCCTAACCCTGACCTTGTGGCATTAACCCTTCACAGTTAAAAGAAGGTGTTTACATCAAATAGTTTACAATGAAATGTCTCACCATTGGAATACATTGACTGCACCTCTAAATTCAACCTAAAGCCTATGTAGGTTATGATTGTCTTATGGACCTGTCTTTGATGTCAGTCCATCAGGCCACCATGAGGTCTACCTGTGTCGATTCTAAGCTTCCTGGAGCAACCGGAAGTGGTTAAATCACCCTAAAAGTGTTTGCCATACCCAACATGCAGTTTGAGAGAAATAGTGCATTCAACCCTATGTAAATCAGTCAATTTTTAACATACAGACTTAAAACTCAGGATTCTGTAACAACATACTCCAGTGATGATATGTCTTTTTTTCAGCTTCCTGTGCCAACCGGAAGTGCCATAATTGGTGTCAAATGGGCTGTTTCAAAGGGTTAAAAATGTCAAATCTTTCCAAAACTTCGTATATGTGAATAGACAACCTTCCTGAACTGTAAATCAGTCATTCATCCCATCAGATTTAAAAAAAAATAATAATAATACATACCCACACAGAAATGATGGAGGGACACACTGAGGGGCTAAGAGGCAGACAGTGCCTGCAGTAGTTACTTTTGTTCCAACTTTTAAAGAACCGTCAGACCTAGAGTTCTGAAAATGTACAAACCTGTTCTAGACCTCAGGTCGATTGTGCACGGTGATTTATGTGGCTCTAGAAGGTTCTCGGACCGATAAACAGCCTCGTGTATTTGCCATGTTTTCAATTCATTTGACCTCAACGAAACGGACGACCTTTAGAAAAGTCCCAGAGTCTCAAGACTAGGTGCGTTGAAACCGGCTCGGCCCATAGAGACAGACCCCAACGAGCCTGTTTGATTGCTCATTCAAGGACCCCGTAGCAAGGCAATGAAAAAAGTGGATTTTCAGCACCAATTAGCGTTTTGCTCGGGCACCGAATGACCTATCGAGCCGAAACTTGGGATTCGAGGTCGCCTCACATAGGGCTAAACATAATGTGAAAATTGGACCCGCAGCTAGAACATAACTACGTATTATTTGGTTTATTATGGTTTAAATGGAAGGCGCTGTGAATTTTGGGCCTGCTCTGAAATATGTTATAGTTGGCTTCTAAAGGAGTTGGAAAAAGTGAGTTTGGTGTCAGATGGTATCAGTTTGGTGTCTGAAAACATCCAATTGACTGATGGACACCGACTTGCTAGTTGACTTTTGTACAATTGCAATATGTTTCAACGCGGGGGTACCATCAGCAAAATCGACATGATGAAATTTTCACGCAACGAGCGATGGAGAGGAACCACTAACACTGGCCGGCCATCCTGAGGTCATCAGGATGTTTAATTTTGTATTTCTAAAGTATTTAAAGAATGCGCGTTACATTTGCAATATGAATCAACACATCATATTGCAAATGTAACAGTGTGTGTTATGTTTGCAATATGATTCAACACATCATATTACAAATGTAACACTGTGTGTTATGTTTGCAATATGATTCAACACATCATATTGCAAATGTAACACTGTGTTATGTTTGCAATATGATTCACCACATCATATTGCAAATGTAACACTCTGTTATGTTTGCAATATGATTCAACACATCATATTGCAAATGTAACACTGTGTTATGTTTGCAATATGATTCAACACATCATATTGCAAATGTAACACTGTGTGTTATGTTTGCAATATGATTCACCACATCATATTGCAAATGTAACACTGTGTGTTATGTTTGCAATATGATTCACCACATCATATTGCAAATGTAACACTGTGTTATGTTTGCAATATGATGTGATGTTTTTCACTGTTGAATCATATGCAAATGTAACGTGCATTCTTTAAATAAACCCTATGTGGGTTATGAATGTCTTATGAACCTGTCTTCAACGACAATCCATCAAGCCACTATGAGGTCTACCTGTGTTGATTCTAAGCTTCCTGTGCGAACCGGAAGTGCCTTAAAATGGGGTCATAGGTGCTGTTTCAAAGGGTTAAAAAAGTCAGATCTTTCCAAAACTTTAAGTGTGTGATTAGGCATCCTTCATGAACTCTAAATCAGTCATTTCTCTAAACAGATGTCAAAGAAATGCTCACACACACGCAGAGACACACACAGCAAGGATGGAATGAAAAAGTATGGTGCTTAAAGACACACAGAGCCTTAAATGCTTTTAGGGGGGATCCAGACTTCCATACCCGCTCTGGGAGCACTATTCGACGGGCAAAAATCAATGGGGGTCCGGCCTGAGTGATTTAAGGAGGTTTCCAAAAAAAGTCAAAAAATATTCGGTTTCATTTTTTGGGTTACCAGGTGCCATGGTTGAAATTGCTTTTAGGGGGCATCCAGAATTCCATACCCGCTCTGGGAGCACTATTCTACGGGCAAAAATCAATGGGTGCTGGCCTGAGTGATTTATGGAGGTTTTCAAAAAAAGTCAGAAAATATTCTATGTTTTTTCTTGAAAATATTTTATGTTTTTTCTTCTCGAGTCAATGGCCTGAGTGATTTATGGAGTTTTTCCAAAAAACTCAAAAAATATTCTAAGTCCAAACTTTTGGTGCACCTGGTATTTTTTGGGGGTTACCAGGTGCCATGGTTGAAATTGCTTTTAGGGGGCATCCAGAATTCCATACCCGCTCTGGGAGCACTATTCGACGGGCAAAAATCAATGTGTGCTGGCCTGAGTGATTTATGGAGGTTTTCAAAAAAAGTCTGAAAATATTCTATGTTTTTTCTTCTGGAATTTTTGTTTTGTTTTTTCTTCTCGAGTCAATGGGGGTCCGGCCTGAGTGATTTAAGGAGGTTTCCAAAAAAAGTCTAAAAATATTCTATGTTTCATGGTTTGGGTACCAGGCGTCATTTTTCAAAACCGTTTTAAATGCTTCATTTTGGCCTTTTAAAAACAAAATGTTATTTTTGACTATGAAATCCAAAAAAGCACTTTTTTAAAGGGGTTGATAAGTTTTTTCTAATTTATTCACATTTTTGACTTTTGACTTCCTATGAAATCATATTCCAAATGCACAAAACATATTCCTTAAGGACAAGTAAACATTTCAAAAAAAATTATGATAATAAAATGTGACTAAAGTATCTTCATACAGTTCTTATACATGTGTAATTGACCTAAAAATCGAAAGAATTTCGAAAAACGTTCCAGAAAGCACCTTTTTAAAGGGGGTGACACGTTTTTTCCAAATTTTTGACATTTTTGACTTTTGACTTTTGACTTCCTATGAAATCACATTCCAAATGCACAAAACATATTCCTTAAGTACAAGTAAACATTTAAAAAAAAAATATGTTAATAAAATGTGACTAAAGTATCTTCATATAGTTCTTATACATGTGTAATTGACCTAAAAATCGAAAGAATTTCAAAAAACGGTCCAGAAAGCACTTTTTTAAGGGGGTGATACGTTTTTTCCAAATTTTTGACATTTTTGACTTTTGACTTTTGACTTCCTATGAAATCATATTCCAAATGCACAAAACATATACCTTAAGTTCAAAAAAAAAAATCGAAAAAAATTATCTTAATAAAATTTGAAAAAAGTATTTTCATATAGTTCTTACACATGTGTAATTGACATAAAACTCGAAAGAATTTCGAAAAACGGTCCAGAAAGCACTTTTTTAAGGGGGTGATAAGTTTTTGGCAAAACTTTCAAAATCTCAAAATTTTACTCTTGGGTCTTGACTTGCGTTACATAAAGCCTATGAAAAATTTAGATAGAACACATTCGCCCACTATAGGAATTTTGGAGTGTTACACAGCTCATTTGCAGCATGGCATTTGCCATCAGCTTTGGATGAAACCGGGCCAGAACTAGTGTACTTGTCCATCGTGTATATGCTGCGCTCGGTGCCAATAAGTTGCCATGTTATTTTGTACAATTGGGGGGGGACTTCCCTTACTTGAGAAATGTCCCTTTACTAAGAAGTTTTTATGTTTCTTTTTGACCATTTGAATTGAAAACAATCACAGTAAGGTACCTCCTAGTTACCCAGAATTGATTGGATATAAAATGTCTGCATTGGACTTTTTAAGGGGTGCAGACATAGTCATGGCTAGCTTCTTGATGTTCCTGGCCAAAAGGAAATCAGAGCACTCTAACCAATGCTTGAATCTGGCCTCTGTGTGTGTGAGGCTTTTACAGCTATTTTCTATGGTACAAGCAGAGCCGTCAGAAAATGTGTGGCGAGACAGATATGCTTTTACTAATAGTGGACTTTCATAGCAGCAGCACCGACCGGGCCAGTAACTTCTCAGCAGTAGCACCGACCGGGCCAGTAACTTCTCAGCAGCAGCACCGACCGGGCCAGTAATTTCTCAGCAGCAGCACCAACCAGGCCAGTAACTTCTCAGCAGCAGCACCGACCAGGCCAGTAACGTCTCAGCAGCAGCACAGACCGGGCCAGTAACTTCTCAGCAGCAGCACCGACCAGGCCAGTAACTTCTCAGCAGCAGTACCGACCAGGCCAGTAACTTCTCAGCAGCAGCACCGACCGGGCCAGTAACTTCTCAGCAGCAGTACCGACCAGGCCAGTAACTTCTCAGCAGCAGCACCGACCGGGCCAGTAACTTCTCAGCAGCAGCACCGACCGGGCCAGTAACTTCTCAGCAGCAGCACCGACCAGGCCAGTAACTTCTCAGCAGCAGCAACAACCTGGCCAGTAACTTGCCATCAGCAGCACCGACCGGGCCAGAAATTTCTCAGCAGTAGTACCGACCAGGCCAGTAACTTCTCAGCAGCAGCACTGACCAGGCCAGTAACTTCTCAGCAGCAGCACAGACCGGGCCAGTAACTTCTCATCAGCAGCATCGACCAGGCCAGTAACTTCTCAGCAGCAGCACCGACCAGGCCAGTAACGTCTCAGCAGCAGCACTGACCAGGCCAGTAACGTCTCAGCAGCAGCACCGACCAGGCCAGTAACGTCTCATCAGCAGCACCGACCGGGCCAGTAATTCTCAGCAGCAGCACCGACCAGGCCAGTAACTTCTCAGCAGCAGTACCGACCAGGCCAGTAACTTCTCAGCAGCAGTACCGACCAGGCCAGTAATTTCTCAGCAGCAGCACCGACTAGGCCAGTAATTTCTCAGCGCAGTTTGGGTTCCAGTTCAACGTTTACCTGTTCTGTCGCAGTCTACCATTGAAAACCATTGAAGAATACACACAGAAAAGTTGATTGTGTGAGGAATATGATTGGCCGTTCATTCAAGCACCACTACGCTGCCACGAGTCACAACTTCTTGAGCACTCGAGCAGTACAGAAGTTAGCTACTGTACGTTCACTATGCACATGCGAGCTGTCCTGAACAAAAAGAAAGGCCTATAAATCTACTCGCTGAGCTTATTCATTGTAGGGAAAGTGATATACAAAAGGAAACTTTCAATAGTACACATACTAGCAATATGCTGGCTACTGCTGATAGTCTGCAAAATGAAAGCTAAAAAAATACACTTTAGCATTTCTCTTGGCTAACGTACTGTACCAGGCAAATATCTCTTTTGGAACGCAATTGTCTTAAAGGGGCAGAATTTTATTTTGAGATGTAAAAAAAATATTCTCAAAATGGCATACTTTAGAAACAAAAATGTATGCAGTTAACACAATGCAATTCTAAAGAATAGAGTAATGACATACATTTCAAAATTATATTACACCGCTTTTTAATTCATATCACAATAACCAAATGTCACCTATTAATAGCTGAATATAAAGAGAAAACATGCCAAACTATAGGCCCTGCATTACCCCAATACATTTAAGAACTACACCATGTTCGGACCAGTTGAAAATCTGCTCGGGCTGGTAGATTTTGGAATAAATATAGAAAAAAATTACGCTGGACCCTGTCATAGCCTACAAATAAGACCCAGGTTTTTACCTGACCAGTTTATGAGATCAGGAAAAACTCCAGGCCCCAAAAGACACATAAACATTTTTTCACAACACTTTTAAACCTGTGGTGCCAACTCTAGGTACAAGACACAATGTACCATTTTATTACACATCCAAGAGGTGTAGGAAAAAAAGGCTTGTCAATTTAGCACAAGAGACAAATTACAGATACATTGTGGCCATCAAATAAAAGAAAATGTTCAATCTCGCATGGTGTTTATTAAAAGGACTACTGAAAGACGGGGCTCCTGTCTTATTTTTAAGAATGAAATGTCTGTTTCTACTTCCATTACAACAGAATCCTGATGTCTTGTATCATTATTTTAAGTGTCTTGTTTCTGGTGTGATGGGGCCATGTAAAAACACAGACTCACCTTGTAGCTCAGCAAGGTCCGTAAATTATCCACCACAAACAGGCATGACATCATCCATCGTGACTAAGGACATCAGCCAGACGGAGGAAGTGGAGTGCGTCTGGGAAAATTAATTTTTGCCGTCCTCCCGTCTCCCCCGTGGGCAGGTGAACTGCGAGCAGGAGGAGACTCATGTTAGCTCCACTCCGTCACTTTAGAGAACATGTGCTCCAATTAGAAAACCCATTAATTTCAATCCAGGTCCAATCTTGCCACAAATCTATTGGTGTGAGTTGTATGAGGGCTGACTTTGTTCATTTTGTGCTTGGGCAAACTGGAGTAATGGAGGGCTTTGATAACAGCCACCACCACTAGTGTTTCACTGTGCATGGTTATTTGACTAGCATGGGAAACATGTGGCTGTAATTCTACTACTGGTACAACTACTACTGCTACTACTACTACTACTACTAATACTACTACTACTAGTACTTCTGCTGCTGCTGCTAATGCTACTGCTACTACTAATATTGCTGCTGCTAATACTACTACTACTACTACTACTGCTGATGCTGCTACTACTACTGCTAACACTACTACTACTACTATTACTATTACTGCTACTACTAACACTGTTATTGCTACTGCTACTATTACTGCTACTGTTACTGCTACTATTACTGCTTCTATTACTATTACTGCTACTGCTAACACTGCTATTACTACTGCTACTACTACTGCTACCGCTGCTACTACTAAAACTACTACTACTACTATTACTGCTTCTGCTACTACTACTGCTACCATTACTGCTATTCCTACTGCTACAACTACTGCTACAACTATTGCTACTACTACTGCTACTACTACTACTACTACTACTGCTACAGTCTACAGTCAATCATGGATTACAAAAATAAAACCAGCTCACTCGCAGACATCGACGTCTTGCTCGCTTTGAGGACAATACAGTGCCACTGACACTGTCCACCACCAAAGCCTGTCGACTTTCCTTCTCCGTGGCCAACCTGAGTAAAACATTTAAACGTGTTAAGCGGCCCAGACGGCATCCCTAGCCGCGTCCTCAGAGCATGTGCAGATCAGATGGCTGGTGTGTTTATGGACATATTCAATCAGCCCCTATCCCAGTCTCTTGTCCCCACATGCTTCACGATGTCCACCATTGTTCCTCTTCTCAAGAAAACAAAGGTAACTGAACTAAATCACTATCGTCCCGTTGCACTCACTCCTGTCATCATGAAGAGCTTTGAGAGTGTCACGTTCTGATCGTAGTTCCTTTGTTATGTCTTTATTTTAGTTTGGTCAGGGCGTGAGTTGGGGTGTGCATTCTATGTTGTTTTTTCTATGTTTAGTTCCATTGTCCTTTTCTATGTGTTTGGCCTAGTATGGTTCTCAATCAGAGGCAGGTGTCAGTCGTTGTCTCTGATTGGGAGCCATATTTCGGTAGCCTGTTTTTCATTGTGTTTTGTGGGTGATTATTTTCTGTGTAGTGGATGTCACTTTACAGAACTGTTGCGTTTCGTTCTCCTTTGTTATTTTGTTTAGTGTTCTATGTTTAATAAATATAATGATGAACACTTACAACGTTGTGCTTTGGTCCTCACCTCCTTCCAACGACGAGCGTTACAGAATCACTCACCAACCAAGGACCAAGCAGAGTGGTATCGGGCAGCAGCGAGTTCTGAACTCCTGGACATGGGAGGAGATTTTGGACGGTAAAGGACCCTGGGCACAGGCTTGAGGAATATCGCCGCCCCAAGGCAGAGCTGGAGGCAGCGAAAGCTGAGCGGCGGCGATATGAGGAGGCAGCACGGCAGCGCGACAGGGACGAGAGGCAGCCCCCAACATTTTTTGGGCGGGGGCACACGGGGAGTGTTGCAGAGTCAGGTTGGAGACATGAGCCCACTCCCCGTGCTTATTGTAAGCAGCGCGTTACTGGTCAGGCACCGTGTTATGCGGTTAAGTGCACGGTGTCACCAGTATGCGTCCATAGCCCGGTGCGCTATAGGACAGCACCCCGAAAGTGTCATGCGAGTGTGGGCATCCAGCCAGGGCGTATTGTGCCTGCTCAGCGTGTCTGGTCTGCGGTACGCAGTTTCGGTCCAGGGTATCCTGCGCCGGCTCTGCGTGCTGTGTCTCCGGGGCGCTGGGAGAGTGAGGTGCGTCCTATGACTGCGCTCCGCTCATGCCGGGCGAATGTGGGAATTGAGCCTAAGGGGGAGGTGCGCGTAGTATGCACCAGATCTCCAGTGCTCACCCACAGCCCGGTTCAACCTGTGCCTGCACTCTGGAGGTTCCGGGCTAGAGTAGTCATCCAGCCTGGGGGAGTGGTGCCAAGGCTGCGCACCAGAGCTCCAGTGCTCCCCCACAGCCCGGCCCTTCCGGTGCCTCCTCCAAGCACCAGGCCTCCTGTAGGTCTCCCCAGCCTGGTGGGTCTTGTGGCAGCCCCACGTACCAGGCTGTCTCTCCGTCTCCTCCCTACAGGTGCTTCCGTCTGTCCTGAGCCGCCTGAGCCGCCCGTCTGTCCTGAGCCGCCTGAGCCGCCCGTCTGTCCTGAGCCGCCCGTCTGTCCTGAGCCGCCCGTCTGTCAGGAGCCGCCTGAGCCGCCCTTCAGTCAGGAGCCGCCTGAGCCGCCCTTCAGTCAGGAGCCGCCTGAGCCACCCTTCAGTCAGGAGCCGTCCGTCAGTCCAGAGGCGCTCCTCAGTCCAGTGGTGCCCTTTACTAGAGTCTCCAATCCAGGGTCGGTGACGAGGGTCGCCGCTCCTAAGGTGTCACAGAAGTGGGCCGAGACTATGGTGGAGTGGGGTCCTCGTCCCGCTCCAGAGCCGCCACCGCGGTAAATGCCCACTCAGACCCTCCCCTATAGGTTCAGATTTTGCGGCCGGAGTCCGCACCCTTAGCCTGTTTTTCATTGTGTTTTGTGGGTGATTATTTTCTGTGTAGTGGATGTCACCTTACAGAACTGTTGCGTTTCGTTCTCCTTTGTTATTTTGTTTAGTGTTCTTTGTTTAATAAATATAATGATGAACACTTACCACGCTGCGCTTTGGTCCTCACCTCATTCCAACGACGAGCGTTACAGAGAGACTAGTCAAGGAGCATATCACCTCCACCCTACCTTATACCCTAGACCCACTCCCATTTGCTTACCGCCCCAATAGGTCCACTGATGATGCAATCGCCATCACACTGCCACTGCCCTATCCCATCTGGACAAGAGGAATACCTATGTAAGAAAGCTGTTAATTGACTACAGCTCAGCATCTAATACCATAGCACCATCCAAACTTGAGACCCTGGGTCTCGAGCCCGCCCTGTGAAGCTGGGTCCTGAACTTTTTGACTGGCCGCCCACAGGAGGTGAGGGTAGGTAACAACATCTCCACCCCGCTGATCCTCAAGACTAGGGCCCCACAAGGGTGCGTTCTCAGCCCTCTCCTGTACTCCCTGTTCACCTATGACTGTGTGGCCATGCACGCTTCCAACTCAATCATCAAGTTTGCAGACGACACTACAGTGGTAGGCTTGATAACCAACAACGACGAGACGACCTACAGGGGGAGGTGGAAAGTTTTAAGTTCCTCGGCGTACACATCACGAACAAACTGAAATTGTTCACCCACACAGGCAATGGTGAAGAAGGTGCAACAGCGCCTCTTCAACCTTAGGAGGCTGAAGAAATTTGCATTGTCACCTAAAACACTCACAAACTTCTACAGATGCACAATCGAGAGCGTCCTGTCAGGCTGTATCACCGCTTAGTATGGCAACTGCACCGCCCTCAACCGCAAGGCTCTCCAGAGGGTAGTGCGGCCTGCACAACACATCACGGGGGGCAAACTACCTGCCCTCCAGGACACCTACACCACCCGATGTCACAGGAAGGCCAAAAAGATCATCAAGGACAACAACCACCCAAGCCACTGCCTGTTCACCCTGTTATCATCCAGAAGGCCAGGTCAGTACAGGTGCATCAAAGCTGGGAACGAGAGACTGAAAAACAGCTTCTATCTCAATTTGCAAATACTTATTTTCCACCATATTTTGCAAATAAATTCATAAAAAATCCTGCAATGTGATTTTCTGGATTTTCTTTTCTCATTTTGTCTGTCATAGTTGATGTGTACCTGTGATGAAAATTACAGGCCTCTCTCATCTTTTTAAGTGGGAGAACTTGCACAATTGGTGGCTGACTAAATACTTTTTTGCCCCACTGTATATACTGTTCTATACCATCTATTGCATCTTGCCTATGCCTATTATTAGTCACTTTAACTAACTCCACTTTAATAATGTTTACATATCCTACATCACTCATGTCACGGCTGTCTTCGTCCTCTTCATCTGACGAGGAGAGGCGAGAAGGATCAGAGGACCAATACGCAGCGAGGTAAGTGTTCGACATTATTTAATGAAAGAAACTGAACACTACAAAAACAACAGTGACAACCGTGAAGCTAAATAACAATAGTGCTGACACAAATACTACACATAGACAATCACCCACAAACCCCAACAGAAAACAGGGTACCTAAATATGGTTCCCAATCAGAGACAATGAATGACAGCTGCCTCCGATTGAGAACCATATCAGGCCAAACGAGAAAACCCCACATAGAAACAGACAACATAGATAATACCCACCCATCTCACATCCTGACCAACTAAATAAAGACTAAACAAAGAAAATAAGGTCAGAAACGTGACAACTCATCTCATATGTATATACTGCTCTATACCATCTACTGCATCTTGCCTATACCGCACGGCCATTGCTCATCCATACATTTATATGTACATATTCTTATTCATCCCTTACATTTGTGTGTATAAGGCAGTTGTTGTGAATTTTTTTGATTACTTGTTAGATATTACTGCATTGTCGGAACTAGAAGCACAAGCATTTCGCTACACTCGCATTAACATCTGTTAACCGTGTGTATGTGACCAATAAAATGTGATACTACTGCTACTATGTCTATGTCTATGTCTAGTACTACTACTACTACTTCTGCCACTGCTACTATTACTGCTACTACTGTTGCTACTGCTGTATTGTGTTAGCTATGTGGGATTGATTGGTTTAGGTGATAAGACATTCCTACATCATCAGTGGGTTGTTCTGTAGAACTGTTCCTATGTCTCATTTCAGCTTGTCATCATCAGTCTTCTGTTGTTAACAGATGAGCTAGACTGTGACAAACAACACAATGCCGTGGAAAATTATGAAGACTGTCAACATGCCATTTCCATCCAAATGATACAATCATTTCATATTAGTGTTACTGCCAACACTGACTGTAAGATGGAAAACATCATGCATGATATGCATCTGCTCAATGCTTTTGTAACCTTTAATTATAGAGTACTGTTTATAAAGACCATTACAAAAGGGCAATTATTTATCAGGAAATGTAAACACAGAAACTCCCAGGCCCTGATCAGAAACAACCTGTAGCCCGTAAACCAGTGTTTCCCAAACTCGGTCCTCGGGACCCCAAGTTGTGCACGTTTTAGTTTTTGCCATAACACTGATTAGTTGATTATTAGAATCAGCTGTGTAGTGCTAGGGGGGAAAGAATTTGCACCAATTGGGGTCCAGAGGACCAAGTTTGGATAAACCCTGCCCTAAACACAAATCTGATAGATTTTAATTTGATAGGCTAGGTGGGATTTTTTTTATAATATTGCCTACCTGTCCAATCCCCTCAGAGATCCACAAGTGTCTATAGCGCATTGGGTAATATTATTTCAGCTCATTGGCTAAAAAGTGCTATCAAAGGTAAAGGTGAATACTATGGCAGGTGAAAACAAAGATAAATAAACACTAAAAGGTATTTAGAGGTGATGGCTGCTTTGAGAGGGAATTAATATGGTTGTTAAAGTAACTGTCCAGTGAAAATGTAGAAAAAAAAATGTTGTTGAATTATTACCCCCTTTTCTCTCCAATTTCGTGGTATCCAATTGTTAATAGTTACTATCTTGACTCATCGCTACAACTCCCGTACGGGCTCGGGAGAGACGAAGGTCGAAAGCCACGCGTCCTCCAAAACACAACTGGACCCAACCTCTCTCACATTCAAACACACAGTCAGTGATTGTCTTGTTCACCTATCTTGTTCCTTTATGTTAAAGTTATTTTCTATCAGTATGCATTCTAGCATAGGAGCAGTATTGTCCTCCAACCTTATAAATCATTTTTGTTCCCTCAAAGCTCACATGGCAGAGAAACAGAGGAGACATCAGAGTGAATCCTATCCAGTGTGGTAAAGAACGCTGTAGCTCTTGGCCCCAAGACAATATGCAACAAGTGAACATTTCAAGTTCATCCTCTGTGTCAGACTGGGCTATCATTTATGCCTTGGTGGAAATCAACGTTGTCTAGGATCAAAACAGATTCACTAACCCTTTTAGCATTTGGATGGACTCCATCTCTGTTCCTATTCTCAGTGCATTTAGATGATCTGGGGGTCAGTATATATGCACAATACTTCTTCAATTGTCACTGACCATCTACAATTTGATTATTTCAGCTCATTGGCTAAAAAGTGCTATCAAAGGTAAAGGTGAATACTATGGCAGGTGAAAACAAAGATAAATAAACACTAAAAGGTATTTAGAGGTGATGGCTGGTTTGAGAGGGAATTAATATGGTTGTTAAAGTAACTGTCCAGTGAAAATGTAAAAAAAATTGAATTTTACCCCCAATTTCGTGGTATCCAATTGTTAGTAGTTACTATCTTGTCTCATCGCTACAACTCCCGTACGGGCTCGGGAGAGACGAAGGTCGAAAGCCATGCGTCCTCCGAAACACAACCCAACCAAGCCGCACTGCTTCTTAACACAGCGCGCATCCAACCCGGAAGCCAGCCGCACCAATGTGTCAGAGGAAACACTGTGCACCTGGCGACCTGGTTAGCGTGCACCGTACCCGGCCCGTCACGGGAGTCGCTAGTGCGCGATGAGACAAGGATATCCCTACCAGCCAAACCCTCCCTAACCCAGACGACGCTAGGCCAATTGTGCACAGACCTCCCAATTGTGCACAGACCTCTAGAGCCTGGGCACAAACTCAGAGTCTCTGGTGGCACAGCTAGTACTGCGATGTAGTGCCCTAGACCCTTACTCCACCCGGGAGGCTCGAAAATGTAACTTTTAAAAGTTCATATTCTGTTAACTGACACCCAAAAATGTGGTTGACTCATCATATACTTGTATATATGGCCCCCCAAAAAATTGGGGAGAAAAAACAACTTAAAAAACCCTACTTCAAACTTGTATCTCAAACAGGCCGTTTCAAAGAATCTTGCTATTTTCTCATAGAGGATGATGTCATCTGTAACGGCAGTCCTCCTCCTCTTCATCAGAAGAGGAGGAGTAGTGATCGAACCAAGGCGCAGCGTAGTGAAATGACATGATTTATTGAACACGACGGAAAAACAAACTAAACTTGCATAAACAAACAAAACAAATAAACGATGCAGACAGACCTGAACGACGAACTTACATATAACGTGAAGAACGCAATG
Organism: Salvelinus fontinalis; assembly: GCF_029448725.1. Taxonomy (NCBI): domain Eukaryota; kingdom Metazoa; phylum Chordata; class Actinopteri; order Salmoniformes; family Salmonidae; genus Salvelinus; species Salvelinus fontinalis. Next base: position 68,156,213 of record NC_074670.1, read on the forward strand.
AACAGGAACAGACTACATAAAACGAACAAACCGCAAACAGTCCCGTATGGTGCAAACATATACACAGACACAGGAGACAATCACCCACAACGAACACTGTGAAAACGCCTACCTAAATATGACTCTTAATTAGAGGAACGCCAAACACCTGCCTCTAATTAAGAGCCATACCAGGCAACCCAATAAACCAACACAGAAACAGAAAACATAGAATGCCCACCCAAACTCACGTCCTGACCAACTTACACATATAACAAACTAACAGAAATAGGTCAGGAACGTGACATCATCCTCTTGAGAAGGATGAGCTGGCCAATCAGCGAACTACTTGCATGAATATTTTTAATGACCGGTATAGGCCCATACCATAGAGTAGTGCAGAGGAGGAGTCTACCGTGTCTGGAAACGACTTCACCCTTTATTTTCTGTATTCAAGTTTCCCTCAAACATTAAGCTTTGTTTACTATTGACCGTTACAGCTGATTTCGTGATTGTATATCGATTCACTCAACTTAAATATAAGCAATAACTTTCAGTCTTTGAATTGTTTAATCAAACTTTTCATCGCCAACTCCTGATATCCGAACCTAAAAACTACAATCTGTCTCCTGATTTAGCTTAGTGCGGCATGCTCGCACACGCACACTAGGCTCAAGCTCATTTTCCGTGGTTTTCCCTGGCTAAACTAGCTGAACAGTGCTAGTTTTAGTCCTCATTGCCAAACTTCATAAATGCTGCGCCCTCAACTTCAAAACTACATTTCTAGTTATACAATCATGTAACTAAGAAATTTGGTACAAATTGTTTATTGTTTTATTGTTTGGTTGAGTTGTCTTGACTGGTTTGAGAAATCTGCTGTAAGACGACAGTGAGGAAGGATATCATTACTAATTACATTTTTTTTTGATTGCTTAAGCACAATTTTCAAAACAGGGCCCGTGTTTTCAAAACACTACACACAATTAGCACAACCACACACCCAATTAGTAAAACACTACAGATCCTTTGCAAAATTAAACACTCTTGTAAAAACTATACACTTCTTTTTAAAAACCACACTTTGTTACCATATGAAACACACACGTTTCACATTACTATACTCTGTTTGCACGAGTTACACTCTGCTGTGATAAACCTAAAACACTTTTAGCACTTCTACTTCCCTATGATTAGAGTAGGCTACTATCAACAAAGTACAAATATAATGTCAATTCACCAAACACTACACAAGACCAATGTTGCAGACTGAAGAAACTCATTTATTTCTCAAAACGCCCAAAATGTTGACACGGAGATTCATAATACTGTAACCAAACGTCACTTTACGTATTGTAAGTTCAAAAAATATATAAAAAAAATAACTAGACATTGTCTCTTCGCCTAGCTGGATCTGGCGAGAGAATTTCATCAACATCGCAGGCAATGTTGTCATTAGCAAGACACCTTGGAAAGAAACGTCTTGAATGACGAATCCATCCTTGCATTGCTGCTACCTCCATCTGGTCACAGACCTCCTCCATGGCTTGGATGAGGGGTACCTCAGCCTGGAGACGGAGATCATATACCTTCCACCGCCATGCCGAGAGAAACTCTTCTATAGGGTTGAGGAATGGAGAGTATAGTGGAAGATATAGGACGGTGAAATGTGGATGTTGCTGAAACCAGTTCTGAACCAGAGCAGAGCGGTGGAAAGACACATTGTCCCAGACAACAATGTATTGCATATGATCGATTTGATTTGCTGCTGTTATGTTGTGCAATTGGTCCAAGAATGTAAGTATGAGTGCTGTGTTGTAAGGGCCCATATGGGCATGGCGGTGGAGGACCCCATTCTGTGTAATGGCTGCACAGAGTGTTGTATTACCCCCACGTTGCCCTGGGACATTGACTATAGCCCTGTGGCCAATGATGTTTCTTCCCCTCCTTCGTGTTCTCGTCAGGTTGAACCCAGCCTCATCTACGTAAATGAACTCATGCTGGATCTCCTCTCCATCCATTCGTAAAACTCTCTGAAAAACAGTGTCAGGCAAAATTGTGTAGTTCAATGTAGATCTATTATACATATTACAGTACAATAAAAGATTATGAGACAGTATGCAAGATCACACTTCTAAAGTGAGTACATACCTCGGCATAATCATGCCGCAGTCGTTTCACCCTTTCAGAATTGCGCTCGAAAGGCACTCGATAAATTTGCTTCATTTGAATATGTTTTTTTTTAGGATGCGTGCCAGTGTTGATGTTGAGACCTGATGGATATCGTTGAAAATGGCGTGGTTATTGACAATGTTAGCTTGGAGCTGCTTGAGTGTTATAGCATTGTTGGCCAAAACCATGTTTACTATCTCCCTCTCTTGCTGTTCTGTGAACATAGGAGGCCTTCCCCCTTGTCGTCCCTGACCCTCAATCCTATGTAGAAAAAAACAGTATACAATAGTACAGTAATTTCACAGGAAAAGGTAACAGAAGTGCTGATAGTGCATAGAATACAGTACTGTAAGCAGTTACTGAAACCGTGCAGATGTTTTTGATATGATGATATTTTTACAATACCTATTTTCTAGTCGAAATGTTCTCATCACACTTGCCACTGTATATCGGCTTAGATTTGGCTGTACTCGCAGTCCAGCCTCCCTCAGCGTCAGGCCGTGGTTGACAACGTGGTCAACCAGTGTTGCGCGGATCTCATTTGTCAGATTCGGTCCTCTTTGAGCACCTTCTTGTCTTCCTCTTCCTCTTCCTCCCCTTCCTCCTCCTCCTCGTCCTCGTTCTCCTCGTCTTCCTCATTCTCCTCGTCCTCCTCGTTCTCCTCGTCCTCCTCGTTCTCCTCGTCCTCCTCGTCCCTCCTCGTGACTTCATGATAGATTTTTGTGTGTAATGTATGTTAAGTGTGTTTAGTGTTTTGCAAATCACTGTGTGTAGAGTTTTGCAACAAGTGTGAGGTTGACAATGTGCTTATAGTTGTGCAAATATGGGCTGATGTTTTGCTTCTTGAGTGTAAGGTTTTGCTAATAGTGTACTACTTTTAATTTTAGTGTGTAAGCAATCCCAAAAAACTTTAATGCTGATCCAAGTTCAGTTTTGAGATCCACCCTACATTGGCATAGGGTTAGCTGTACATTTCTGACTGGTCTTGGAACTTTGACAACGGGCAGCCTCTCCCCGCTTGGATCGATGGGATATGTAATGATATGTAAACAGCCAGAGATGTACACAGTCTTGTACCCATAACCTTTTTTAAACTGACGATCGCATTTGTTGATTAATTCAGACTTTGTTAATATAATAAGTAATCCAGGAATGTCAAGTTAACTGACATGAGAAAACTTGAAAAAATAGCAACTCTATAGAGCCCAATGACTACAATGAATGGCTAAATTACTTCCGGAAACGAAGGGTCAGCGGAGCTCCTCCTCCTCCATAACACTATTATCTTGTTGTGGTACGCCCACACCATTCCACCACAGAAAATATCTTATTAACATACTTAATTACAAGTTTTTGTGAGTAAAATGATTTCTCTCACTTTTTTTTTTTTTTTTTTTTTTGGGGGGGGATGGATCAGCTTAATATTGCGGAAAGAATGTTGCTTCCAATGTAATTGTCTGCATCATTTCCAATCCCCCATATTTTTGGGGGTAAATATATATATACATTTCTCTCACATTTTAATTAATTGCAGGTCATCTGGAAACACTGGCCAGTTACTTTAAAAATCGACATAGTCTTGTCAATGTAGCAAGATCTTTTATTAGCTTGTTGAGTCCCAAGACAGCAGCTCACTAGTCCAGCAAAGAGTTCCCAGTCTTCTTTCAGTGCTTAGCAGAAAGCAGAGAGTAGAGTAATCATCAGTGAGAGCAGTGTATTATTACCCTGGCCACTTATTCAGCACAATCACTCCCTTTTGTTTTCTGTCATCCCCGCATTTTCCTTTTCTCTGAGATGAATGAATGTACTGAAAGGTCTTTAGGACTTCCCACACAATGCTCCGTCAATTTGGAAATTAGGTATTGGCTAGTGCATCAAATTCAATGGAGCATTTTCATCTTGAGAATCTCCTATGAAACACACTGCTGGCCCTTGCAGGCTTGGAGGCAAGGCAACACATATTGCAATGATTTTTCTTGAAAAGAATGTTTCTTTGGGGGGGATTTCTCACTAACTGAGCAACTTCTTGCGTAACGTTCTTACGTAAGGTTCCACTCCCCAGAGCTGGAGCAGCTTAGGTGACAAAAACTTTTCTTATTCCTTTCCAATGCAGGAGATAAAGTTTGGCCGGGCTGCGTTCCACACCACAGCGCCCTTTCTCTTCCCTCCCTTTGTTTTGTTTTTATGGAAGTTGGCTCCCTCAGCACTCAGGAGCTCGATCTGGCCCTCAACCTTATCTGTGAAGGGCACATTTTCCCTAGAGAAATCTCCCTCCTGCCACCTTGGGCCTCCACTTAAGAGATGGGCAAGTAAAACATGTCTGCTCATTGTCTTCTTCCTGTGTGCTTGTTCCGCGTCTAATCACGAAAGCTAAGTTCTGATTCGCTCCACCAATCAGCCACTGCTGCCATCTCTGCTCCCTCTGTACCTGCCTCACTGGTGGCGCCATGGACTAAAACCTCATTCCTTCTGTAGTCTTCTTGTCATGAAGTCTCATTCTTTAAACACACTGCCTAATGGTGTGAGACCACTTACTGCTCCAGTATGTTTGGGCACATTATTGAATGTTGTGTTTTTATGGTAGTTTAAGTTAGTTTAGTTAAAAGTTAAGTTAGAAGTCAACTTTTTCTACAAGTTCCATTATTTATTTATTTCAGTCTCTAAAATGAAGTACCATGGCCTGACGGATGGTCTTCTTCAGGCACACTAACTCTTTATACCTTAGAGTTATGTCAACGTTCCAATAGGTAGCAACTAAGGTCGGCATTCAATCAAAGGCATGTTGTACACAAGTGCACAGCAGTTGACATTTATAGGTCATTTCCACTTGTGTCAACATCTGCAGTGTTTACCGTGAATGCGATCTCCGGGAAGTTCTTAGAAATATCCTTTAAAAGGCACTTGCAATCCGCTTGGCTAAAATGCGCCTCTAATTGAATTCAGCCTAAGACTGAACCTTCTCCCTAAGTTATGTCAGCTATGGTATTGTTTTGGCCCACCACATTTCAGTGCAAACCAAATTCTTGTTTAGTTTTTTTCCTAATTATGCTGGAGGCTGCTGAATATGTAAAACCTTATTGGAGTTGCGCTTGAGCGATTTCTCTTAATCATTAGAATAATCAGATTTAAAAAAGGAGAATGTACATTTATTTGATAAGTGCTATCCTTTCCTCTCCCGGATTCCTCTCTCACTCCCTCCATTTCTCCAAACTCCCTTACCCTCCTAGTGTTGGGTCTGGGCTGAATGATCGGGGATGGGGAAGCTAGGGGTATTAAGGGAGATCGATATCTGGCAGGCAACCAGAGAGCGCTGGCCATAATCTCCATCAGCCATGTAGGAAAGTACATTACTACCACTACAAAGCCTATTAACAGAACCGCAGGTCATGCATTACTGAATGGATATTGGTTTTATTACACCTATTCAAAAAGACAAAAAGGACCACCATAAATTACGCAACCACTTCAGCTAGCTTCCAGATACCTATTGAAAATATTGCATTGTTTTTGTCTAATTGGATTTGTGGTTTTAAAAAGGCATTGTTCAGTAATTCTATAAGTGAGTGCCCTGTCTAGAGTTCTTTAATGTATTGCTACTCTGTGTTCTAAGTGAGATAGGGCCAATGTTCCTTGGGACCTGTTTATCGGATATTGTAATAGTTTTTGAGTGATTCAATGAGGTGATTTTGTTGAGACCATATCTGTGTACCACATCTCTCAGTCTCTAGATCTAGATGACCAATGAGCTGTCACTGTCACATTGGGCTCCATGTACTTGATCTAGTCCCCCGTTAATACCAGTTCGTACAGATTTACTCTCCCACCCCTAAATCTTGGCCACAGCATGGTCAAATGTAAGGGTGACTTTACCACCCCAGGGAGAGCAACAGTGCTCACTCAGTGAATGTCTACAGGGGATTGTAAACCCTGGAGGGGTTTTTTGTTGGGTCGAAGAGGTGGTGCATTACCAGCTGTAAATAGTGGCGATTTCACTGCGGCCTCTGACAAATGGAGAGTCCTGGATGCGACCTGGTGGAGATTTCTCCGGGCGTTGCTGATCTCATCCCCTAATGCTTCATTACTGGACAAGCCACTCTGACCCCACAGTGGTTTTCCCAGGAGCTGGCAGAGTGAGGCCAGGGGGCTGCGGAGGCGTCTGGCTGTCTGAGAAACTAATGGAAAACAAAACACCTCTCCTGGCTAATGACCTAGCCCGCATATAATAGACAGATATTTTCCTTATCCCTCAGTTATTACATCTATTCGTCATGCTTCGGCTATCACAGTGATGCTCCGAGTTGCTGATTGACATCACTTTTTAGCATGTATTGAGTCCACTTCATGAGCTGTGTATTTTTGTTTCCAGTGGTCATGAATAAACATTGTGTGGGCCCACTTTAATGGACTGCACAGTTAGCCTCGTGTTGCTTTATGACCTCAAGTTTTTATATCAGATCATTTTCAATTATGGGAACACCATCAAACGTACACCCTATTCAAACTTTACTGCCCATTCCTGCAGTCGTCACAAGCCTCCTCTATAGTGACACTTGACTCTATTCTGTGTCAATTTTCAGTTTTAGCAGCTCTCTCCAAAGCACTCATATACAGATGTCGGATCTTGAATTGACTAGTTTCTCACAGCAGGAAAATAATCCTGCAGCAACAGGAAATGTGAATTATACCTAATGGATCTTCTTTGTAGGGGTTGATACATTTTTTATTATGGCAAATCAAGTCTGAAATGTTAATGTGGAAATGACTAACGTTAGAAGCTTTTTAAAACCTTGAATAGACTACAAGTTTGCATTTCCTGCTGTGCAGGACATTTCCTGCCACAACAGGGTGATCAAATTAAGATCTGTATCTGTGTGTGCTATTTGATAATTGCTAAGCATGTTTTACCCCAAACTGTGCAGCAACCTGGAATGAGATCAGAGTTTAATGGAGACTTTTATGGGGATTTAGCTGGGTCAATTAGAGCACAACAGCCTCTCTGTGAGAGTAAATATGTGAGCGAGGAGTTTTATAGCATAGCACCTATTGGTCTCAATCAACCACCAGCAAATTAAAGACAGAATCACATGCATGAACCTCCACAACTATAAAAAGTGCTTATTTATAATCTCTCCTGGTTCTGGCCTTGAAAGAATCACGTTAGAGTTTAAATCAAGGTGTACCAGACAAAACACAATGTACAGTCATTGGTGTATGGAAAGTTGCACTCTGAAACTGAAATGTTGGCTGCTTTCTTTTCTTTGAGCAGTTATCCCTAGGTGAACCATGCAACATTGGCACAAGTGCATACAAGCAGTATCTTATAAATGCAGTGTCTCAAAAAATCAATAGGCCAGGACAAAGTTGTACAATGTCAGTGTATTATAATATTAAAGAGGAGAAAGCTTATGATTCTATATCACTAATGTGCCCATACTTACTAAAGTTGGCTGCCGTTCAAGATGAAGGTCAAATTCCACAACCTCTGCACTGCTTCAGGAACTTTTTTTTCTTTGTGGATCTGATAAGCCGGGATCATCCATAGCAGTAATACATCTGTGAACAGGCTGGCGCGAAAGCCCTCCTCCCTCTCTAATCTTTACAATTTGCCATGGCTGATAAAATTTTTATGAGGAATAAACATGATGGGAGCCTGTGAGAGATTATGGTAAACTGTCAGTGAGAGCTGCTCAGCTGTGGTCCTCCTGGACTGAGATCCACAGAATAGGGGAAATACCACGCAGCCCTTGGTTTTATCAGCATATGTCCGTTTTCACCTCAATCAGTTCTGCTTCACCCAGCTCTGTGTGCTATGGTATTCTATGGAATAATGCAGAGTGTTTTATAGGGTCAGGTGACAGTGAAAACGTGTCTGCTACAGATAACTGATGAAAATTACCTAGGGCCGTTAAGGACATTGTGTTTGGTGGAGGTTAGCTATTTGCCCATGTGATGCATATCTGTTTTTTTGTGTAATACTGCTTGGGTCTCCCATATTGCATTTCCATGTTTCTAAATTGGCATGTATGACGATATCACTACAATTAGGTGCAAGTTATGCATGACTTATCTGTTTAATTTTTCCCAGACTACCTCCTACCTTGCATTTCCTAGTTATATTACAAACAAGACAAGAGTCTGTGTGCTTGGGTAACCCCATTTCCCTCAACTCAACTCACTTGTAGAGACAGATGGTGTAGCTTTTATTAAAGATACCTAAAGAGGAGTTTATACTCTCCATACACAAACAGTAATCATGTTAAAGCCCTATTCCCACAGCAAGAATGTGCACTGTCCATCGTTAAGAGCATGGGCATCAGTTAACAGAACGTGTCACCATGGACAAAAGTAGGAACGTATGGAGTGTGGAGGGAGTGTAGCAGCACAGTGTGGAGGGAGTGTAGCAGCACAGTGTGGAGGGAGTGTAGCAGCACAGTGTGGAGGGAGTGTAGCAGCACAGTGTGGAGGGAGTGTAGCAGCACAGTGTGGAGGGAGTGTAGCAGCACAGTGTGGAGGGAGTGTAGCAGCACAGTGTAGAGGGAGTGTAGCAGCACAGTGTAGAGGGAGTGTAGCAGCACAGTGTGTAGGGAGTGTAGCAGCACAGTGTGTAAGGAGTGTAGTAGCACAGTGTGTAAGGAGTGTAGCAGCACAGTGTGGAGGGAGTGTAGCAGCACAGTGTAGAGGGAGTGTAGCAGCACAGTGTAGAGGGAGTGTAGCAGCACAGTGTAGAGGGAGTGTAGCAGTACAGTGTGGAGGGAGTGTAGCAGCACAGTGTAGAGGGAGTGTAGCAGCACAGTGTAGAGGGAGTGTAGCAGTACAGTGTGGAAGGAGTGTAGCAGCACAGTGTAGAGGGAGTGTAGCAGTACAGTGTAGAGGGAGTGTAGCAGCACAGTGTGGAGGGAGTGTAGCAGCACAGTGTGGAGGGAGTGTAGCAGCACAGTGTGGAGGGAGTGTAGCAGCACTGTGTGGAGGGAGTGTAGCAGCACTGTGTGGAGGGAGTGTAGCAGCACAGTGTGGTGGGAGTGTAGCAGCACAGTGTGGAGGGAGTGTAGCAGCACAGTGTGGAGGGAGTGTAGCAGCACAGTGTGGAGGGAACGTAGCAGCACAGTGTTGAGGGAACGTAGCAGCACAGTGTAGAGGGAGTGTGGCAGCACAGTGTGGAAGGAGTGTAGCAGCACAGTGTGGAGGGAACGTAGCAGCACAGTGTGGAGGGAGTGTAGCAGCACAGTGTGGAAGGAGTGTAGCAGCACAGTGTGGAGGGAACGTAGCAGCTCAGTGTGGAGGGAGTGTGGCAGCACAGTGTAGAGGGAGTGTAGCAGCACAGTGTGGTGGGAGTGTAGCAGCACAGTGTGGAGGGAGTGTAGCAGCACAGTGTGGAGGGAGTGTAGCAGTACAGTGTGGAGGGAATGTAGCAGCACAGTGTGGAGGGAGTGTAGCAGCACAGTGTGGAGGGAACGTAGCAGCACAGTGTAGAGGGAGTGTAGCAGCACAGTGTGGAGGGAGTGTAGCAGCACAATGTGGAGGGAGTGTAGCGGCACAGTGTAGAGGGAATGTAGCAGCACAGTGTAGAGGGAGTATAGCAGCACAGTGTAGAGGGAGTGTAGCAGCACAGTGTGGAGGGAGTGTAGCAGCACAGTGTAGAGGGAGTGTAGCAGCACAGTGTAGAGGGAGTGTAGCAGCACAGTGTGGAGGGAGTGTAGCAGTACAGTATGGAGGGAACATAGCAGCACAGTGTAGAGGGAGTGTAGCAGCACAGTGTGGAGGGAATGTAGCAGCACAGTGTAGAGGGAGTGTAGCAGCACAGTGTGGAGGGAGTGTAGTAGTACAGTATGGAGGGAGTGTAGCAGCACAGTGTGGAGGGAGTGTAGCAGCACAGTGTGGAGGGAACGTAGCAGCACAGTGTGGAGGGAGTGTAGCAGCACAGTGTGGTGGGAGTGTAGCAGTACAGTATGGAGGGAGTGTAGCAGTACAGTATGGAGGGAGTGTAGCAGTACAGTATGGAGGGAGTGTAGCAGCACAGTGTGGAGGGAGTGTAGCAGTACAGTATGGAGGGAGTGTAGCAGCACAGTGTGGAGGGAACGTAGCAGCACAGTGTGGAGGGAACGTAGCAGCACAGTGTGGAGGGAATGTAGCAGCACAGTGTAGAGGGAATGTAGCAGCACAGTGTGGTGGGAGTGTAGCAGCACAATGTGGAGGGAGTGTAGCAGCACAGTGTGGAGGGAGTGTTGCAGCACAGTGTGGAGGGAGTGTAGCAGCACAGTGTGGTGGGAGTGTAGCAGCACAGTGTGGAGGGAGTGTAGCAGCACAGTGTGGAGGGAGTGTATCAGCACAGTGTAGAAGGATTGTAGCAGCACAGTGTGGTGGGAGTGTAGCAGCACAGTGTGGAGGGAGTGTAGCAGCCCAATGTTAGGTAGTGTAGCAGCACAGTGTAGAAGCAGTGTAGCGGCACAGTGTGAAGGGAACGTAGCAGAACAGTGTAGAGGGAGTGTAGCAGCACAGTGTGGAGGGAGTGTAGCAGTACAGTGTGGAGGGAGTGTAGCAGCACAGTGTGGAGGGAGTGTAGCAGCACAGTGTAGAGGGAGTGTAGCAGCACAGTGTGGAGGGAGTGTAGCAGCACAGTGTGGAGGGAGTGTAGCAGCACAGTGTGGAGGGAGTGTAGCAGCACAGTGTGGAGGGAGTGTAGCAGCACAGTGTGGAGGGAGTGTAGCAGCACAGTGTGGTGGGAGTGTAGCAGCACAATGTGGAGGGAGTGTAGCAGCACAGTGTGGAGGGAGTGTAGCAGCACAGTGTGGTGGGAGTGTAGCAGCACAGTGTGGAGGGAGTGTAGCAGCACAGTGTGGAGGGAGTGTAGCAGCACAGTGTGGAGGGTACGTAGCAGCACAGTGTCGTGGGAGTGTAGCAGCACAGTGTGGAGGGAGTATAGCAGCACAGTGTGGAGGGAGTATAGCAGCACAGTGTGGAGGGAGTGTAGCAGCACAGTGTGGAGGGAGTGTAGCAGCACAGTGTAGAAGGAGTGTAGCAGCACAGTGTGGAGGGAGTGTAGCAGTACAGTGTAGAAGGAGTGTAGCAGCACAGTGTGGAGGGAGTGTAGCAGCACAGTGTGGAGGGAGTGTAGCAGCACAGTGTGGAGGGAGTGTAGCAGTACAGTGTGGAGGGAATGTAGCAGCACAGTGTGGAGGGAGTGTAGCAGCACAGTGTAGAGGGAGTGTAGCAGTACAGTGTAGAGGGAGTGTAGCAGCACAGTGTGGAGGGAACGTAGCAGCACAGTGTAGAGGGAGTGTAGCAGCACAGTTTGGAGGGAGTGTAGCAGTACAGTGTAGAAGGAGTGTAGCAGCACAGTGTGGAGGGAGTGTTGCAGCACAGTGTGGAGGGAATGTAGCAGCACAGTGTGGAGGGAGTGTAGCAGCACAGTGTGGAGGGAGTGTAGCAGCACAGTGTGGAGGGAGTGTAGCAGCACAGTGTGGAGGGAATGTAGCAGCACAGTGTGGAGGGAGTGTAGCAGCACAGTGTGGAGGGAGTGTAGCAGCACAGTGTGGAGGGAATGTAGCAGCACAGTGTAGAGGGAGTGTAGCAGCACAGTGTGGAGGGAGTGTAGCAGCACAGTGTGGAGGGAGTGTAGCAGTACAGTGTGGAGGGAATGTAGCAGCACAGTGTGGAGGGAGTGTAGCAGCACAGTGTAGAGGGAGTGTAGCAGCACAGTTTGGAGGGAGTGTAGCAGTACAGTGTAGAAGGAGTGTAGCAGCACAGTGTGGAGGGAGTGTTGCAGCACAGTGTGGAGGGAATGTAGCAGCACAGTGTGGAGGGAGTGTAGCAGTACAGTGTGGAGGGAGTGTAGCAGCACAGTGTGGAGGGAGTGTAGCAGCACAGTGTGGAGGGAGTGTTGCAGCACAGTGTGGAGGGAATGTAGCAGCACAGTGTAGAAGCAGTGTAGCAGCACAGTGTGGAGTGAATGTTGCAGTACAGTGTAGAAGGAGTGTAGCAGCACAGTGTGGAGGGAGTGTAGCAGCACAGTGTGGAGGGAGTGTAGCAGTACAGTGTAGAGGGAGTGTAGCAGCACAGTGTAGAGGGAGTGTAGCAGCACAGTGTGGAGGGAATGTAGCAGCACAGTGTGGAGGGAGTGTAGCAGCACAGTGTGGAGGGAGTGTAGCAGCACAGTGTAGAGGGAATGTAGCAGCACAGTGTAGAGGGAGTGTAGCAGCACAGTGTGGAGGGAGTGTAGCAGCACAGTGTGGAGGGAGCGTAGCAGCACAGTGTGGAGGGAGTGTAGCAGCACAGTGTGGAGGGAATGTAGCAGCACAGTGTAGAGGGAGTGTAGCAGTACAGTGTAGAGGGAGTGTAGCAGCACAGTGTAGAGGGAGTGTAGCAGCACAGTGTGGAGGGAGTGTAGCAGCACAGTGTGGAGGGAGTGTAGCAGCACATTGTGGAGGGAGTGTAGCAGCACATTGTGGAGTGACAGCCTGGTCTGATAGACTAGATGTAACATATTCAACTAAAATCCGGGAAACTCAAATTAGTGTGATACTATATGTGAACTTTGGTGTGGTTACATAAGACGGAAGGTCACAAAAATGAAATGAGGCTGGTTGGTCGGGGTTTATGAGTAGGCATATAATGATAATGTCTATTAACCCAAAGGTTGCGTGAAATTTTATCAGAGTATGTGAGGGGTGTGGAGCTGGAGCTGAGCGTGCCCAATTTGACTTGAGCGTGGAGTGAGCCCAATTTGACTGGAGCGTGGAATGAGTGCCTTTGGGAAACTCACCCGCTCTCACCCGTGTTCTCACCCGCTCCATTTTTGCAGCAGTTGCGCTACAGTACTGAGCTCAGGGCAGGCCCGTCACAGCATGCATTTGTAGTCTACTTGTGTGCTGCTATAGCCACTTGTTTAGCCACTGTCATTGAGTTTGCTAAATATTTTCATAAACAAACTGATAAAACACCCAGATGCAAAATCAAAGTAACTTACAAAAATGAAGAGGACCAAGACTAAGAGAGTGATTGCGGTAATCTAGTGTCCACAACTAAAGAGTCATTGTGGAATCTGAAAAGACACATATCCCGAAAGAATGATGGTGTACTTATTAAACTTCTTAAGGAATCCCAGGTCCACAAAAATGCTTGATTTGTTCGATATTGTCCGTTATTTATGTCCAATTAGCTACTTTCGAAATTGTTTACCAAACGCCCTCACCAAAGTTTCAAAGCACGTCCACTATAACGTGACGAAATGTCAAAAAGTTCCGTTACAGTCAGTAGAAACATGTCAAATGATGTACTGAATCAATCTTTAGAATGTTGTTAACATACATCTTGAATAACGTTCCAACCGGAGAATTACATCAACTTCAATTGACCGATGGAACAGAGCTCCCTCTCACATGAATGCGCCAGTTCAATGCATGTGCACCTCATTACTCATTCCTGTCTCCTTCGGCCCCGCTTCACATTAGAGTCATAGGACAAAGTTCTATTGACTGTTGATATCTAGTGGAAGCCGTAGGAAGTGAAAACCCATGCATATCTCTCTGTATTTTCAATGAGAGCTTGGTTGAAAATCTGGCACCCCCAGAAAATATCCAAACAGGAAGTGGAACTTCTCAGGTTTTTGCCTGCCATATGAGCTCTGTTATACTCACATATATAATTCAAACAGTTTTAGAAACATCAGAGTGCTTTCTATCCAATACTAATAATAATATGCATATTTTAGCAACTATGACATAGGAGCAGGCCGTTTACTCTGGGCACCTCTGTGCACCTTTCATCCAAGCTACTCAATACTGCCCCTTCAACCATAAGAAGTTAAGAAAAAATCTGCTCTCTTAAAAGTTTAATTATCTATACAATAGGCTATAATTGATTTTTGCCCAATATGCCTGACATATTACCTCTTTCAAGGAGCTTTCCGTTTCTATAAGGTTATTTTGCCTAAAAACCTTTAGGCCTACCTATATAAAAAAACACTCTGTATCCCTGCCCAGCCTGGCGAGAGTGGCCTGAAGGGTGTTTAGCATCCCCAGTGGCTCTGCAAGTGCGGAGAGGGTATTCTCGGCTGCTGGGCTTCTCTCCAGGCACCATCGCATGAGCCTGAAGCCTGACTCTGGCCAAACTTGTGTTTCTAAAAATCTATTCAAAGGCACTGTAGTCTGACCCAAATAAATCATTTTTTGTTTCAATTATATTTAATTGTATGTAAGTCACAGCCTATATGCACAATTTATTGACTATAATGATTTAATACAACGAATGTTGTTTAAATCTGAGTGCTTTATGTCCCTGCCAGCCTAGTGTATCACACTAATGCTTCATAGTGTAATTATTTGTAGGCTATAGACTTGAAATAATTGAAATTATAGGCTAATAATATAGCCAAAATAATCACTCTCCCTTTCTGGCTCCTGACCAATTTAGAGAGTTTATATGACATTTAATACAACATGAGCGATTCTTACAGTCAACTTTCATGTTATTTATTAAAATACTTTTCATTCATATGATATGGTTTGGTTTCGATACTTCAAAACCAAATGGTAGGTCTAGGTAGTCACAAAAATAGATGGGTGCTGTTTAACTGGTGATTTTAATGAATGGAGCAAATTTGGAGCGGCAGTTGTTTTCCTGTGAGCGAGGATTGGTTTTTAGCAGAGCTGTTGTAAAGTACTTGGAGCTCCGGAGCGGTGTGCAAGCACCACTCCGTGAGCGATAAGCAGTATTTCGAACCGCTGAACTCCGCTCACATACTCTGCATCATAGAAAAGCTAGCTAAATAGCAAATTTAGCAACTACTTACTACTTTTTAGATACTTTGCAACTACTTAGCATGTTAGCTAACCCTTCCCTTAACCGTAATCTTAACCTTTTAACCTAACTCCTAACCTTAACCCTAACCTTAACTTTAAACCTAACCTTAACCCCTAACCCTAATCCCTAGTCTAGCTAACATTAACCACCTGACTAATGTTAGCCACAATAAATTGGAATTCGTAACATCACACGTAATGCAAATTCATAAAATATTGCACAAATATTAGTTCATAGCGTATCATACAAATTGTAATTTGCAACATATCATATGGAATGGATGAGGACATTCCCAAATTAATACATATAGCTGAAGTCGGAAGTTTACATACAGTTAGGTTGGAGTCATTAAAACTAGTTTTTCAACCACTCCACAAATTTCTTGTTAACAAACTATAGTTTTGGCAAGTCGCAGACAGAGCAGACAGGTTGCAGTGGTGGGTGCTATAAGGGGCTTTGGTAACAAAACGGATGGCACTGTGATAGACTGCATCCGGTTTGCTGAGTAGAGTATTGGAAGCTATTTTGTAGATGACATCGCCGAAGTCGAGGATCGGTAGGATAGTCAGTTTTACTAGGGGAAGTTTGGCGGCGTGAGTGAAGGAGGCTTTGTTGCGAAATAGAAAGCTGATTCTAGATTTGATTTTGGATTGGAGATGTTTGATATGAGTCTGGAAGGAGAGTTTACAGTCTAGCTAGACATCTAGGTATTTGTAGTTGTCCACATATTCTAGGTCAGAACCGTCCAGTGTAGTGATGCTAGTCGGGCGGGCGGGTGAGGGCAGCGAACGGTTGAAAAGCATGCATTTGGTTTTACTAGCGTTTAAGAGCAGTTGGAGGTCACGGAAGGAGTGTTGTATGGCATTGAAGCTCATTTGGAGGTTAGTTAACACAGTGTCCAAAGAAGGGCCAGATGTATACAGAATTGTGTCGTCTGCGTAGATTTGGATCAGGGAATCACACGCAGCAAGAGCGACATTGTTGATATATACAGAGAAAAGAGTCGGCCCGAGAACTGATCCCTGTGTTACCCCATAGAGACTGCCAGAGGTCCGGACAACAGGCCCTCCGATTTGACACACTGAACTCTATCTGCGAAGTAGTTGGTGAACCAGGCGAGGCAGTCATTTGAGAAAGGCTGTTGAGTCTGCCGATAAAAATACGGTGATTTACAGAGTCGAAAGCCTTGGCCAGGTCGATGAAGACGGCTGCACAGTACTGTCTTTAATCGATGGCGGTTAATATATTGTTTAGTACCTTGAGCGTGGCTGAGGTGCACTCATGACCAGCTTGGAAACCGGATTGCACAGTGGAGAAGGTACGGTGGGATTCGAAAAGGTCAGTGATCTGTTTATTAACTTGGTTATCGAAGACTTTAGAAAGGCAGGGCAGGATGGATATACTAGGTCTGTGATAGTTTGGGTCTGGAGTGTCTCCCCCTTTGAAGAGGGGGAAGACCTCGGCAGCTTTCCAATCTTTGGGGATCTCAGATTATACAAAAGAGAGGTTGAACAGACTGGTAATAGGGGTTGCAACAATGGCGGCTGATCATTTTAGAAAGAGAGGGTCCAGATTGTCTAGCCCAGCTGAATTGGACGGGTCCATGCTTTGCAACTCTTTCAGAACATCTGCTATCTGAAGGAGAAGCTGGGGAGGCTCGGGCAAGTAGCTGCGGGGTGTGTGGAGCTGCTGGCCGGGGTTGGGGTAGCCAGGAGGAAAGCATGGCCAGCCGTAGAGAAATGCTTATTGAAATTTTCGATTATTATGGATTTATTGGTGGTGACCGTGTTACCTAGTCTCAGTGCAGTGGGCAACTGGGAGGAAGTGCTCTTGTTCTCCTGGGACTTTACAGTGTCCCAAAACTTTTTGGAGTTAGAGCTACAGGATGCAAATTTCAGTGGATGGAACAGGGAAGCCGTCACCACGCTAGCACGCGGCATTTAAAGTTAGTAGCCCGGGGATGGTCTGCTCAGACGGAGGCCGGTTGAGGGCACAGCGGATGGAGTATTCGTCGGCAGACCAGACGTGGTGGTGCGGCGGGGCGCCGTGTCGACAGAGAATCCAAGCCAGATGGCGTATTGAGAGGTATTGCAGAATTTTGTGTGCTAGCTTCGTGGCAGTGGCGTTAGCCACTATGGCCAATCGGTAGCAGTGGTGATCCGGTGCCAAGGTCCAGAGTTAACAGCAAGGATCCGGTGGAGTATTGGGCTCTAGTCGTGTATGAGTGGGGTTCGGGTAAACAGCTGAGTAGGCCGAGGGTGGGCCTCAGGGATAGCTTCGGTACTGGGTGCCACGGAGGGTGCAAGCTAGCTGTGAGCTAGCTAGCTGCAAGCTAGCTGTGAGGATCAGAAGTAGTGGCTCAGGGATTACGGCAGGAATCCGGCGTTGTTGTGGAGAGACAGTCCGATGCTGGTAGATAGGCGAGTAATATCCAGGCTAAGAACAGGGCTGGTGTCTGTGCAGAAGGTAAAAGCCACTAGGAGTGGCTAAGAATGACTAAATAGCTTGTAGCTGATTAGCTGGTTAGCTACTGGAGATTCTTGAATGTGTTCCAAAGTTAAAAATAATAGCGATTCCGTATCACATTGGGTGAGGCAGGTTACCGGAAGGTATAATCAAATTAAATATCGAAAAGAGATAGAAAAAAAATTAAAATATATACAATATATATATATATATACAAGTACACGGGAGGACGAACAAAACACGCCTACACTGCTACGCCATCTTGGATCGTGGGAATAAATTGTGGGAATAAATAGAATAAATAGTGACATAGTGAATAATGGATAACAATAATGAGTAAAAATAACATGGCTATATACAGGGAGTACCAGTACTGAGTCGATGTGCAGGGGTACGAGGTAATTGAGGCAGACACTGTTTGTATATATAGGTAGGGGATAAAGTGACTAGTTAACAGGATAGATAATACACAGTAGCAGCAGCTCATCTGGTGTATGTGTTGTCGTGTCTTTGGCTATGCCGGATTAAGTGATATGACATGCTATTCTATAAATTCCTTTCTCTGTAATTAATATTACCTGATTGAGCTAATCATGTAAATGTAATTAACTAGAAAGTCGGGGCACCACAAAATAATATTTATAGAGCAGTTATCTTCCGAATAAACTCTTAAAGACCTAGTAATATTTTACATCAATAGCAGTCTTAATCTTAATCGTCACCTTATTTCAGTCTCATCTGAAAGTTGAAAATTATTGGTTATCTTCACGAACCCTGGCTAACAAGTTGAATCAGCAATACAAAATTGGGTTAAATTCTTTATTTACTAAATACTTAACTAATCACACAGAATTACATATACACAAAATTAACCGTACATTGATTACAAATTACGTCATAAAGGAAAACGTCCCTAGCGGACGGAGCAGATACGACAGCTTGTTACACAAAGAGAGGGGGTTTGGGTTTGAGTGAAAGAGCGGGAAGACTGAGGAACAAAGGGAGAAGCTGGGCTATCGTAAATACAGTGTCCTATGCATTATATATTATTGCCCATTTGGAAAAGGAAAATGCAATAAATATTTACTCTGAGCTGCGCTTAGGTTGGTGGTAGATGGAAGGCCGTGTTGCACAAACAGAGTCCTTTTTCCTTTGAAGAGTGTCTCTGGTGGTGAACGGGAAACGTTGTACTGTCGTCATTGTGTGGTAGACGGGATACTCTGTCTGTCCTCTCCTAGCCCGCGTTTACAGCGGCCGCTGCTAGCTCAACGGCTAGGAGGTATCACTTCTGTAGCGAATAAGAGTTCAAAGTTCATACCATTCGCAACCAAAGCTCACGCTGAGGTTGGTTTCGTTCTGTAGTTATTATCTGAATCCTTCTGACATCAGACCGTCATCCTAATGTACCCTGTTACATTTTCATTAAGGGCTTATATAGTGGAGGGAGAAGGGTGTGTTTCATAGTTTATAATCCATGTCTCTTCACAGGGGCGGGCCACTGATTGAGCAGAGCCCTAACCTTATGAAAACCCAAATCTCTCATTTGGAAGCTAAAATTACATTTAATCTTTTCACAAATTGCACAACAATTACATGTGAATATGATAACTGTAATGTATAGACTTTCCCAGATACAGTTTAGGTCGTCCTGTCATCAGTCAAAATGTCTCAGATGACAACCGAACTGACATCATATTCATTAAGTGCCAACGCATATTTTCAACTGGTTGTGTTAACGAAATATGGTTCCTTTCCCTCCACTTGTTTGATGTTCCCAGACTCTCTATGTTTAACAAAGGCTATTCAAGAGTCCCTCTGTAAAGTCAAGAGAGAGGGAAGGGAGAAAGGTATTTAAGGGGGGGGTCATAAACCTTACCCACATGCCAACGTCATGACAGTGTGTGTGTGGTGTCAGTATGCATGTGTACGCGTTTTACATTATGTGTATGTGGGCGATTGTAGCATGTGTGTGTGTGTATTGGGGTAGAAGTACGTGTGAGTGTGTTGGTATAGTCCAGTGTGTGTGCATAGGGTCAGTGCAGGAGAGTTAGCGCAAAAAGTGTATGTGTGTGTTGTGGTGTGTATGTGTGTGTGTTTTGCATACACATCATGCATTTGCTTTGTACACAGTGCTGCTACGCTCTCTCAACCTGGACCCATAGGTAGACGTAACATAATAAATGAAAATCTGCGATGAAAATAATATTAGGATATGTTACGTTTGGTATGGTACAGTTGAAGTCGGACATTTCTCCAAAAAGTACGATCTTTGTCCACATGTGCAGTTGCAAACCATAGTCTGGCCTTTTTATGGCGGTTTTGGAGCAGTGGCTTCTTCCTTGCTGAGCGGCATTTCAGGTATGTCAATATAGGACTCGTTTTACTGTGGATGTAGATACTTTTGTACCTGTTTCCTCCAGCATCTTCACAAGGTCCTTTGCTGTTGTTCTGGGATTGATTTGCACTTTTCGCACCAAAGCACCAAAGCACGTTCATCTCTAGGAGACAGAACGCGTCTCCTTCCTGAGCGGAATGATGGCTGTGTGGTCCCATGGTGTTTATACTTGCGTACTATTGTTTGTACAGATGAGCGTGGTACCTTCAGGTGTTTGGAAATTGCTCCCAAGGATGAAACAGACTTGTGGAGGTCTACAATTTTCTTTCTGTGGTCTTTGCTGATTTCTTTGGATTTTCCCATGATGTCAAGCAAAGAGGCACTGAGTTTAAAGGTAGGCCTTGAAATACATGTTGGACACCATATGGGAATTGATTGCCCCCCATCTATTTTCAGAGTTCGTTCTGTTAGGTGAGCTAAACTGGGATATGCTTAACACCCCGGCAGTCCTACAATCTAAGATAGATGCCCTCAATCTCACACAAATCATCAAGGAACCCACCAGGTACAACCATAAATCCGTAAACATGGGCACCCTAACAGACATTATCCTGACCAACTTGCCCTCCAAATACACCTTTGCTGTCTTCAATCAGGATCTCAGCGATCACTGCCTCATTGCCTGTATCCGCTACGGGTCCGCGGTCAAACGACCACCCCTCATCACTGTCAAACGCTCCCTAAAACACTTCTGCGAGCAGGCCTTTCTAATCGACCTGGCCCGGGTATCCTGGATATTGACCTCATCCCGTCAGTTGAGGATGCCTTGTCATTCTTTAAAAGTAACTTACTCACCATCTTAGACAAGCATGCTCCGTTCAAAAAATGCAGAACTAAGAACAGATATAGCCCTTGGTTCACTCCAGACCTGACTGCCCTCGACCAGCACAAAAACATCCTGTGGCAAACTGCAATAGCATCGAATAGTCCCCTCGATATGCAACTGTTCAGGGAAGTCTGGAACCAATACACGCAGTCAGTCAGGAAAGCAAAGGCCAGCTTTTTCAAGCAGAAATTTGCATCCTGTAGCTCTAACTCCAAAAAGTTCTGGGACACTGTAAAGTCCATGGAGAACAAGAGCACCTCCTCCCAGCTGCCCAATGCACTGAGGCTAGGTAACACGGTCACCACCGATAAATCCGTGATAATCGAAGACTTCAACAAGCATTTCTCAACGGCTGGCCATGCCTTCCTCCTGGCTACTCCAACCCTGGCCAACAGCTCCGCACCCCCCGCTGCTACTCGCCCAAGCCTCCCCAGCTTCTCCTTTACCCAAATCCAGATAGCAGATGTTCTGCAAGTCAACAAACAGATCACTGACCATCTCAAATCCCACCGTACCTTCTCCGCTGTGCAATCCGGTTTCCGAGCCGGTCACGGGTGCACCTCAGCCACGCTCAAGGTACTAAACGATATCATAACCGCCATCGATAAAAGACAGTACTGTGCAGCCATCTTCATCGACCTGGCCAAGGCTTTCGACTCTGTCAATCACCATATTCTTATCGGCAGACTCAGTAGCCTCAGTTTTTCTAATGACTGCCTTGCCTGGTTCACCAACTACTTCGCAGACATAGTTCAGTGTGTCAAATCGGAGGGCATGTTGTCCGGTCCGCTGTCAGTCTCTATAGGTGTACCACAGGGTTCAATTCTCGGGCCGACTCTTTTCTCTGCATATATCAATGATGTTGCTCTTGCTGCGGGCGATTCCCTGATCCACCTCTACGCAGACGACACCATTCTGTATACTTCTGGCCCTTCCTTGGACACTGTGCTACCTAACCTCCAAACGAGCTTCAATGCCATACAACACTCCTTCCGTGGCCTCCAACTGCTCTTAAACGCTAGTAAAACCAAATGCATGCTTTTCAAACGGTCGCTGCCTGCACCCGCACGCCCGACTAGCATCACCACCCTGGATGGTTCCGACCTAGAATATGTGGACATCTATAAGTACTTAGGCGTCTGGCTAGACTGCAAACTCTCCTTCCAGACTCATATCACACATCTCCAATCCAAAATCAAATCTAGTCGGCTTTCTATATCGCAACAAAGCCTCCTTCACTCACGCCGCCAAACTTACCCTAGTAAAACTGACTATCCTACCGATCCTCGACTTCGGCGATGTCATCTACAAAATAGCTTCCAATACTCTATTCAGCAAACTGAATGCAGTTTATCACAGTGAAATCCGTTTTGTTACTAAAGCCCCTTATAGCACCCACCACTGCGACCTGTATGCTCTAGTCGGCTGTCCCTCGCTACATGTTCGTCGTCAGACCCACTGGCTCCAGGTCATCTACAAGCCTATGCTAGGTAAAGCGCCGCCTTATCTAAGTTCACTGGTCACGATGGCAACACCCACCCGTAGCACGCGCTCCAGCAGGTGTATCTCACTGATCATCCCTAAAGCCAAAACCTCATTTGGCCGCTTTTCCTTCCAGTTATCTGCTGCCTGCGACTGGAACGAATTGCAAAAATCTCTGAAGTTGGAGACTTTTATCTCCCTCAACAACTTTAAACATCTGCTATGTGAGCAGCTAACCGATCGCTGCAGCTGTACATAGTCCATCGGTATATAGCCCACCCAATTTACCTACCTCATCCCCATACTGTTTTTATTTATTTACTTTTCTGCTCTTTTGCACACCAGTATCTCTACTTGCACATTATCATCTGGTGATTTATCACCCCAGTGTTAATCTGCTAAATTGTAATCATTCGCTCCTATGGCTTATTTATTGTCTACCTCCTCATGCCTTTTGCACACATTGTATATAGATTATCTTTTCTTTTTTTCTTTTTTTTCTCCTACTATGTTATTGACTTGTTTATTATTTAACCCATGTGTAACTCTGTGTTGTTGTCTGTTCACACTGCTATGCTTTATCTTGGCCAGGTCGCAGTTGCAAATGAGAACTTGTTCTCAACTAGCCTACCTGGTTAAATAAAGGTGAAAATAAAAAAATTAAAAATTAAAGAAAATAAATAAATAACATTTATCTATTTTTTTTCATCTTTAACTCTTCATTTTTGGAAAAAGACCCATAAGCATTTCACTGTCAGGGCTATATTCAATCAGATCCGCTTTTGCCGACATCTGCATAGTGGTTGTTTTGGCGGTGTTTGAGGTGTTTGAGCTGTCAAATCCACTAGTGGCATCATACCTAAAGCGAGCATAGCCATGGAGTCACACTAACAGAAATCCCATGCAGCCTTGTTGACAGGTTGGAACACTGGAATGTGAGATGCAATCTAAAACTCTATTTGGATGATAGGAACTCATTATTTCGTTTAATGATGTTTTATTATTTCTATTTCGCCTACACTTTCTCGCTCTGAACTTCAAACATGAGTTGGGCGGGCGTGGCTTTGTGAAAATGATTGCAACATTTCGTGACAATGATCGCAAGAGCTGCTCACCGATTTGACGGCTCCAACACAGTTACACCTCCGACACCGTCAAAACATCAGCTATGTGTCTGTCTGCTATCACCGGTTAACACTTGATCTGATTGAATCTAGGCCTAAGTCTGCACCTGTTGTTTACGAAGCATGTGACAAATAAAATGTTATTTGATGTGTGACACAAAGGTTAGCTGTCTCATCTCATGTGAATTTGACGTGTGGAGAAGTGTCGAATGATAGGCAATCCCTTCGCTCAGACACATACTATAGACATAATTGATTGCACTCATCCACCATTCCGGGAGACAGAAAACACTCATCTTTCACACAGCTTTATGTCAGCGTGCTAATTCATCTGTCACGATTTCACATTTCGTCAATCCTGTAAAAACTCAATGTCGGTGACAGTAAATGCCCATGTCAGTCTCATAATATTTATTCTCGTTTTGTGGTTAGTTTGTTTTTGTTGTTTTCTTATCTCTATGAATTAAGTTATGATTGTTATGCAGTTGTGGATGATGCTTGATTTCATAGACTGTGTCATACCAAACCTCCCACACAGTATGTCTAGAACTAGGGACAGGAAGATTGACAGATTCTAAGAAAACAATTCAGTAAAAAGCATGAGATGACACACCCAAAAGGCTGACTACAGAGCATACTGTATAAAACTGTAAACTGCATATGAATAAAAATAGTTTGACTTTTATACAGGTTCTAAGAAAATGTCCTGACTTTCGATTCCCAACACTACCATTGTCATTATAATTAGTTTGCTGATGTAGATCATAGCCAGTTCCAACGGTTTGACGTAATCCTCAAAGCCTGGGCAAAATGAGCTTTGTTTTGGTTGGTTTGCTCTTCCTTTCCATTTGTTATTTTGAGATGTTCTTGGTAGAACAGTTCCAGGCTAAGTGCTCATCCTTAAGCTTTGATTCCTCTTTTCCCTAAGAAATGTTACAGTCAGAACTCCATAGTCCCCACGTGGAATAAGGGTCCCTGATCTAATAATAATGATGTTCGCAACAGGGAGGATTTGAGAGAATGTGGCTGTCAGAAGTGAAAGTAGAACACCTGAGAATGGGTGTCAACTGCGTCAAATAAAAAAGGTACTTTGTTTAAAAAAGGTCTCATTTCAAAGGGAGCTTACCATTGTCAAGTGATGATAAGACTAAATAAGGATGGAGGGTGAAGGCCCCTTTAACTCCTTCAGTACATTTTCTTCAAGCGAAGTGAACGTGCTACCTATAACGGTGCTTTCAAATCAAATCAATGTTATTGGTCACATACACATGGTTAGCAGATGTTAATGCGAGTGTAGCGAAATACTTGTGCTTCTAGTTCCGACAGTGCAGGAATATCTAACAAGTAATCTGACAATTCCCCAACAACTAAGTAATACACACAAATGTAAAGGGGTGAATGAGAATATATACATATATGTATGAGCGATGGCCGAGCGACATAGGCAAGGTGCAATAGATTATATAAAATACAGTATCTACATGTGATATGAGTAATGTAAGATATATAAACATTATTAAACTGGCATTATTTAGAGTGGGATTGTTTAAAGTGACTAGTGATCCATTTATCAAAGTGTCCAGTGATTACGTCTCAATGTAAGCAGCAGCCTCTCTGAATTAATGATTGCTGTTTAGCAATCTGATGGCCTTGAGATAGAAGCTCTTTTTCAGTCTCTCGGTCCCAGCTTTGATTCACCTGTACTGACCACGTCTTCTGGATGGTAGTAGTGTGAACAGGCAGTGGCTCAGGTGGTTGTTGTCCTTGATGATCTTCGGGTGCTGTAGGTGTTATGGAGGGCAGGAAGTTTGCCCCCGGTGATGCGTTGTGCAGACAGCACCACCCTCTGGAGAGCCTTGCGGTTTAGGGCGGTGCAGTTTCCATACCAGGCTGGGATACAGCCCGACAGGATGCTCTCTGTTTGCTTACTGGACATTCAAACTAGATCCATGAGAGAGAATTTGGTACTTACAGGTATCCAAGAGAAAGAAGGAGAGGTTCCTGAATCTGTAGTTAGAGAGTTCCTTTTTGCAGCGCTTCAGATTCCACACGAAGTTATCGATAAGATCCAACTTGAACGTGTACACCGCCTCGGACAGAGAGGGCAGAGGTACGAACGCCCAATCGTTGCCAAATTTGCTTAATTTAAAGATAAAATAATGGTTAAAAGCCTGGATAAAAGACTTGCTGGGACCAAAATTGGCATGAATGATCAGTTTCCGAAAGAAATTGCAGAACGGCGCAAAGTTCTGTATACAATTTTCAAAGAAAATAGATTAAAAGCGAAACGAGTAGCTCTCGTCGTGGATAAACTATATATTGATAACCAGTTGTTCAGAGACACAAAGATTACTCCATGGTTATTTAAAAAATTACAAAGTTCTCATAGATGAGGAAAATAAACACAATTCAAGCCCGGTTACTGATTGTAACAATACAATACAAAATATAGCTTTTCTATAAATCTTCACATATAACTAATTGAACACAAGCACTATTTCTACATAGTGAAGATAAAAACTAAGTAAACAGAAGGCACAGTATGTGTGGATGGTGTGGTGTGTGTTTATTTTTATTTGTTATGTTTGGAAAGTTGAGTGAGTGAGTAATGAAATAGTTGCATATCCCAGAGCCAGTGTATTGCTGTGGGCCGGGTATGAGAGGGCTTTCAATGTTGTTCGAATGATGGATATACTTTTATAATGAATTATACGTCTTATTTATTTATTGTCCTATCATGGGGAACTACGTTTTTAAAATAAATTATATCTAATTATTTATTATCCTATTTTAATGGTACGGTCCATGGCCCTATACCCTAGACACCCACATGAATGGCCCAGATATTAAGGAGAAGTCCCTAACTGTTTTATGTGCATGCTGTAAATGGTCTGTATGCAGCCAAAATGAGGACAGGGACCATGAGCAGCACTGCCCCCTCAAGATTCTGAGCCTGCTTGGTAGGGTTGGTCCTGCAAAGCCAAAGCCCCCTAAAGGGAGAGCATAATAAACAAGGAAATTCTCAAAGCTGCTAATGAGAACCTTGACGACCTTGTACCTAGCCGGTGGGGATTCCGGTGGGGTGCCCCCACCCAGGCAGTGGCAGTGCTGGCAACACTAGCTGCAGTAACCCATGGGGAGGGGGTCACACTCGGACATTCAGAGAGGGGGTATATTATTGTGGCCCTGGTGGCACGAAACCAATCGGACTGCATGGAGATGCTTGGGAACATGGTCAAAATGGATGACCGTATTGTGGGTGTTTCAGGAAGAAGGTGTACATTTGACCTCCATCATCTAGGATGTGACAATGGTAAATAAATCTCTACATTTATGCTCATTTTTTGCGCGGTCTTGCAGGCCTTCTCATGCAGCTGCAAGTACATTTGTAAATCATGACCCATCTTGAGTTGGGCTCTGGGATGGTGCAATTGTTGAGAGGGTGAGCTTATGGTTGTGTGGGGGTAAGGGCTGAATGTGTGTGGGTGTATGTGTGTATCCCACAACTGTTGCGAAGGAAGAAGTAAAAGATGTTAGCGACTATAGAGGATGATTCACAGCAATATGTAATAAAAATCGAGGTGAGGGCGATGGAAATGAATTTGGCAATGGATCTGCTTCGGTTCGGTGGATGGTGCTGTGTGCACTTTTCGAAGGATGGATCCCAGTCGGTCCGGGGCTGTGCGATGCGGGGGGTCGGGGGTGGTCTGCCGGGCATTGGGATGACAACCCAACTCGAGATGGGGGCTTTTGGCGGGTGGAATAGTGGGGACCAATTGGAGGTTTGCTTAGTGGAGATGCAAATGTCATGGTACAACTATATAGACACTCAATCATTATGTTACTTTTTAATAGGACGTTTACAAACATATATTTTGATAAAAAATAATTGAAAGGTGTGTCTCATTATGGTAAGTGGTGAAATAAGTATAGCCAGTTACAATTGTAATGGCTTAGCAGATAATAAGAAAAGACGATCAGTATTTACCTGGCTAAAAGAGAAGGATTATAATATCTACTGTTTACAGGAAACCCATTCGACAGTTTTAGATGAAGTTTTGTGGAAAAAGAACTGCGGGGGGCAAAATATATTTCTCCCATGGGCAAAGAAATTCAAGGGGTGATGGTTTTAATTAATAATAACTTTCATCCAAATGTGCAACTTGTCCAAACAGATCCTCAAGGTAGATGGATTATTTTAAATATGTTATTGGACAATAAACATATATGGCTTATTAACCTATACGGTCCAAATAATGATGATCCAAGCTTCTTTGACAATATATATAAGAATGTATCAACTCTACAAGCAACACTAGACTCTATTATTATAGTGGGAGATTTTAATACGGTCTTAAATACCTCTATGGACCGGAAAGGAAATCACACTACAAACTATCACCCTCAGGCACTTAAGGAAATCAGGAATGTCATGGATATATTGGAATTAGTGGATATATGGAGACTTTAATACCCTGACCTAGTGAGATATACATGGCGGAGGCTTAATCAAGCTAGTCGCCTTGACTACTTTCTTATATCATTCTCTCTGGCACCAAAAGTTAAAAAGTGTTTGATAGGGGATAGAATGCGGTCGGACCATCACATAATTGGCATATATATTACTCTTACAGAATTTCCACGTGGGCGAGGATATTGGAAATTTAATCAAAGCCTACTAGATGATAAATTGTTTAGAACTAGGACAGAAGAATTTATAACTGACTTTTTTAGACATAACATAGGTACAGCAGATCCCCATATTGTATGGGACACTTTTAAGTGTGCCTTTAGAGGCCATGCAATTCAGTACTCATCTATAAAACAAAAGCAATTTCGATCAAAAGAGTCCATATTAACAAAGGAAATTGAAGGACTAACAGTACAGTTAGATAACAATAAAAACAGTACCATAGAGGCACAGAATAAGTTAGAGGAAAAACAAAAAGAAATGGAGGAACTTATTCAAGAAAGATCCAGTGTAATATATTACAAAAATAAAGCGAACTGGATGGAATATGGGGAAAAATGCACCAAATTCTTTTTCAATCTTCAATATAGAAATGCTACCAAAAAAACGTATTAAAACTTGTTACAAATGATGGAGTCACGCATGATTCACCAAATGATATTTTGAAAGAGGAAGTAAAGTACTTTAAGAATATATTTTCGTTTCAGGCTCCTCCATCTCCACTAACTGAAACTAATTGTATGGATTTTTTCCCTAATAATAATGTAAAATTAACATCTGTACAGAAAGACTCATGTGAAGGCCTAATTACAGAGGAGGAACTACTTGATGCAATTGGGGCCTTTAAGGATGGGAAAACTCCAGGACTGGATAGCATACCAGTGGAAGCATACAAACATTTTTTTGATATACTCAAAGGACCATTATTAGCTTGTTTTAACCACTCCTATATAAATGATAGATTATCAGACACGCAACAAGAAGGTGTGATATCATTATTACTGAAACAGGACCCAAGTGGTATATATAAAGATCCAGTCCATTTAAAAAATTGGAGACCTCTTACACTTCAGTGTTGTGATGCAAAAATCCTAGCAAAATGCTTGGCGCATAGAATAAAAAAAGTTTTGTCAGATATTATTCATCCTAATCAGACAGGTTTTTTACATGGACGATACATTGGAGATAATATAAGGCAAGTACTGGAAACAATGGAACACTATGAAATATCGGGGACACCAGGCCTGGTTTTCATAGCTGATTTTAAAAAGGCTTTTGATAAAGTACGACTGGAGTTTATATATAAATGCCTAGAATATTTCAATTTTGGGGAATCTCTTATAAAATGGGTAAAAATTATGTATAGTAACCCTAGGTGTAAAATAGTAAATAATGGCTACATCTCAGAAAGTTTTAAACTATCTAGAGGAGTAAAACAAGGTTGTCCACTATCGGCATATCTATTTATTATTGCCATCGAAATGTTAGCTGTTAAAATTAGATCAAACATTAATATTAAGGGATTAGAAATCCAGGGCCTAAAAACGAAGGTGTCATTGTACGCTGATGATTCATGTTTTCTTTTAAAACCACAACTAGAATCTCTCCACGGCCTCTTAGAGGATCTAGATACATATGCTATCCTCTCTGGATTAAAACCAAATTATGATAAATGTACCATATTACGTATTGGATCACTAAAAAATACACATTTTACATTGCCATGTAGTTTACCAATTAAATGGTCTGACGGTGATGTGGACATACTCGGTATACAAATCCCAAAAGAAAGAAATGATCTCACTCCAATAAATTTTTATAGAAAGTTAGCAAAAATAGATAAGATCTTGCTACCATGGAAAGGAAAATACCTGTCTATTTGTGGGAAAATCA
Source organism: Salvelinus fontinalis (assembly GCF_029448725.1). NCBI lineage: Eukaryota > Metazoa > Chordata > Actinopteri > Salmoniformes > Salmonidae > Salvelinus > Salvelinus fontinalis. The sequence continues at coordinate 68,185,816 of NC_074670.1, forward strand.
CCCTGATTAACTCTTTAATCATATCACAGTTTACCTATTTGCTTATGGTTTTGCCTACACCTAGTGACCTGCTTTTTAAATTATATGAACAAAAAATATTCAATTTTATTTGGAACGGCAAGCCAGATAAAATTAAAAGGGCCTATTTATATAACGAATATGAATTCGGAGGGCAGAAATGATTAAATATTAAAGCATTAGACCTCTCACTAAAGGCATCAGTCATACAAAAGTTATACTTAAATCCAAACTGGTTCTCTAGTAGATTGGTACGAATGTCTCATCCTATGTTCAAGAAGGGCCATTTTCCCTTTATTCAGATTACACCTGCTCACTTTCGGTTGCTTGAAAAGGAAATAATCTCCAAAATATCTTTATTTTTTAAACAAGCCTTAGAAAGTTGGTTGCAATTTCAGTTTAATCCACCTGAAAGGACGGAACAAATAGTACAACAAATCGTGTGGTTAAATTCAAATATAGTAATTGATAAAAAAAACTGTATTTATCGAAGAAATGTTTAAAAAAGGTATAATTTTTGTGAATGATATCATAAATAGGACTGGTGGAGTAATGTCACACATGCAGCTAACACAGACATATGGAAATGTCTGCTCTACCCAAAATTACAACCAATTAATTACAGCATTACCACAAAAATGGAAGAGGCAGGTGGAAGGGGATAAAAGTAAGGAACTTGTATGTCGGCCTTATATTAAAGAACATAAATGGTTAAAGAAAAGTGTGATAAATAAAAACATATACCAATTTCATTTAAGGACCAAAAAACTTACAGCTGTGCCATATAAATTGCAAAATAGTTGGGAAGAGATTTTCGATGTACCCATTCCATGGCACATGGTTTATGAATTGATACGCAAAACAACGCCGGATTCAAAACTTCGAATTTTTCAATTTAAATTATTGTACAAAATTCTTGCAACTAATAGAATGTTATATATATGGGGGATACAATCTTCCCAGCTCTGTAGATTCTGCTGTGAGGAGGCAGAGTCATTAGACCATTTATTTTGGTATTGTCCGCATGTAGCTCGTTTTTGGTCACAGGTCCAGGAATGGTTGAAGAATTGCAACATTTGCGTAGAACTAACGCTACAGATAGCAATACTGGGGGATCTGAAAAGCCATAGTCAATCAATCAATAATATAATAATTATTTTAGCAAAAATGTTTATTTTTAATTTACAATCCGTGGAAGCTATGAGAATAGGAAGATTCAAATCTTTTGTGAAGCATCACAGCACAGTTTAAAAATATATGGCAAATAAAAATCCGAAATGGATGATGTTGGAAGATAGATGGGAAAGGTTGAGTGGAGCTGAAGGGTGGGACTAATAACAAGATAAACAATGTAGGGCATACGGGATCTGTGAAATGTGTATAGGTGCGGAGCTATTGTGAAATAGCACAGTTACAAGTGGAAATCAAACTGGATGGACAACAGAAATAGAGGAAGGACTAAGAACACACAAGAGAGAACTATTATAAAGTAGACTGTCTGTAAAATGTGTATAAGATGTATAAATTGAAGGTAAAAACAGAAATGTTTATCAGTTTACTCCAATTGGGGGATCGGTGGTAGGGTTTGCGGGGAATAATAATAAAGGTATACTCTTTAAAAAAAGTATGTATGTCTATGTAGGTATGTGTATGTATATATGTGTATATGTATGCATACGTGAATGGATGTATATATTTACCCCCAAAAATATGGGGGATTGGAAATGATGCAGACAATTACATTGGAAGCAACATTCTTTCCGCAATATTAAGCTGATCCACCCCAAAAAAAAAAAAAAAAAAAAAAAAAAAAAAAGTTTGTCAGGGTTTTGGGTTGACAAGCTACATTTCTTCAGCCTCCTAAGGTTGAAGAGGCGCTGTTGCGCCTTCTTCACCACACTGTCTGCGTCGGTGGACCATTTCAGTTTGTTAGTGATGTGAACGCTGAGGAACTTAAAACCTTCCACCTTCTCTGCTGATGTCCCTTTGATGTGAATGGGGGGGTGCTCCCTCTGCTGTTTCCTGAAGTCGAAGATCATCTCCTTTGTTTTGTTGACGTCGAGTGAGAGGTTGTTTTCCTGACACCACACTCTGAGTGCCCTCACCTCCTCCCTGTAGGCTGTCTCGTCGTTGTTGTTAATCAAGCCAGCTACTGTTGTGTCGTCTGCAAACTTGATGATTGAGTTAGAGGCATGCATGGCCACGCAGTCGTGGATGAACAGGGAATACAGGGGGGGATGCATGCACCCTTGTGGGGCCCCAGTGTTGAGGCTCAGCAAGTGGAGATGTTGTTTCCTACCTTCATCACCTGGGGGTGGCCCGTCAGAAAGTCCAGGACCCAATTGCACAGGGCGTGGTTGAGACCCAGGGCCTCCAACTTGATGATGAGCTTGGAGGGTACTCTGGTGTTGAGTGCTGAGCTGTAGTCAATGAACAGCATTCTTACATAGGTATTCCTTTTGTCCAGATGGGATAGAGCAGTGTGCAGTGTGATGGCGATTTTGTCGTCTGTGGACCTGTTGGGGCGTTATGCAAACTGAAGTGGGTCTAGGTTGACTGGTAAGGTGGAGGTGATATGAGTCTTTCAAAGAACTTCATGATGACAGAAGTGAGTGATATGTGTCGATAGTTATTTATTTCAGTTATCTTCGCCTTCTTGGGTACAGGAACAATGGTGGCCATCTTGAAGCATGTGGGGACAACAGACTGGGATAGGGAGCGATTGAATATGTCCATAAACATACCAGCCAGCTGGTCGACGCATGCTCTGAGGATGCAGCTAGGGATGCCGTCCGGGCCAGCAGCCATGCAAGGGTTAACACGTTCAAATGTTTTACTCACGTTGGCCACGGAGAAGAAGAGGGGGCACAGTCCTTATTAGCGGTTAGCAACGGTGGCACTGTATTATCCTCAAAGCAGGCAAAGAAGGTGTTTGGTTTGTCTGTAAGCATGACGTCGTTGTCCGTGACGTGGCTGGTTTTCTTTTTGTAGTCCGTGATTTCCTGTAGACCCTGCCACATACGTCTCGTGTCTGAGCCGTTGAATTGCAACTCCACCTTGTCCCTGTACCCGCATTTCGCTTGTTTGATTGCCTTGATTGCCTACACTGTTTATATTCAGCCATATTCCTGGACCTCTTTCCAAATGTAAATACAGTGGTTCGCGCTTTCAGTTTTGCCCGAATGCCGCCATACATCCACGGTTTCTTGTTAGGGTTGGTTTTAATAGTCACAGTGGGTACAACATCTCCATTGCTCTTCTTTATAAACGCACTCACTGAGTTAGCGTATAGGTTGATGTTGTTCTCTGAGGCTGACCAGAACATATTCCAGTCTGCATGGTCAATACAATCTTGAAGCATGGCTTCCAATTGGTCAGACCAGCTTTGAATGGTTCTTGTCACTAGTACATCCTGTTTGAGTTTCTGCCTATAAGACGGTAGGAGCAAGATGGCGCCTTATGTTATATAAATTATAATCTCATGGGAAACTGTAACATCTGAATCGCATCAATCTGAGGCATGAGTTCTATAGTTGCCTTTGTGCCGTAGTAGCTGCCTAAGTACATAGCTCCTGTACATTTGTACATATTTTGTAATTTTGTTGTTTTTTAAACATTGAGATTTTATTGGATTAATCTGGTGGTTTTTAGCCCCAGATTTGCAGATTGACTGGTAAGTAAACTTTTTTTGGCTTGGCTAGCTGTCTAGCTACCATTTTTTTGTTTCACCTGGCTGCTGGTGATCTTTTGAAAACAGATCTTTTGAAAACACCTTAAAGTGGAACTGACAGCATTTTAGCAACATTATAGCAACATATACACCCCCAGGAAGAATATGATGGCATTTTTAACATTTTCTGATGTTGAAAACTGGTTGTTTGGATCCTGGATGCTGATTGGACGAGAAGCATTCCAAGCTGTGCATTATTGGCCATCACAGACACACCTATGCCTGCTAACAGTTCCTATCCCTGCGCCTCCATAAGAATATCATGTTCATGTTGCTGTCCGAATCATCTCTTGTATTTATCTCAACTCACACATTATTTCCCATTCCTTCCAGCTTAGCATTTCATTTGGTACGGTGGGGGAGGGGGCTAATGTAAGCCCCGCTGTCTGCCTGTCTTGACCTCGGAAACAATGTTTCACTTTGAATTTCGATCTCTGTAGTACCACATGATTGAACGGTACCCAGACAAGACAACTTTTTCTGATCCAGTCAAAATCACGCATCAACGTCATTATCATGGACATATCCAGGTAAATGCCAATAGGTAAAAAGGTCAAACAAACAAAAATGCAAGTAGTGTACTGTCTTTCCGGGTTAAATGTTTGACGTGACTGAGTTAGCTGGATTTGGCTAACTACAGTAGCAAGCAAGTGATAATAATATTACTAATTCTGCATAGCAACCATTTAGTTAAGAACTGACAAGCTTTCCTTTTGCATATTAAGTACGCAAAAATAATTAGCAAAAGAGCATGACCAAAAGAACAAACAACCATTTTTGTTCGGACTATATCATCTGGTGGAAGAATGAAATTGTATGAATTGACTTATCAAAATAACATTTGAATGAAAATATGTCATTCATTATTGTATTATGTTTGTAACAGTTTTATGAAAGCAATAAGGAATGCGAGGCAATACAATATCATAAAAAACAGTCACAGGTAAACGCCCATTTACCTGTGACTGTATTGATGATACAGCACTGCCTCTTGTGCCTTATTGCTTAAATAAAAACATTGTGCTTGTCCAGGACTGGACTCTACACAGACCGGTGTGTCATAGCCAAATTGGAGCCATCATTCACTTTGAACTGGACTGTTTGTTTACAGGCAGTAGCAACAGCGTGGCTTTAGATAAAATTTGATTTGATTTGATTTGATACCGTTAGAAATCATTCGCAAAATACACCTGAATGGATTTCTGCAAATATGTAAATACCACGGGAGTCCTCTTTACAGTCCAATTGATCAAACAACCATAAATAGGTTTGCTATCTCTCCCTTAGTTACCTATGCACATCAACAACAAAATCAACAACCAATGTTAGCCAGAGCGAGATTAGCTACATTTTTACGAGGGAACAATAGATTAATTAACCCTCTTTTTCAGCTTTTACGCAGACAAATGCTGGGGAATAGTAGCCTGCTCGCCCTTTTGCAGCTTGCCTGCCAATGCATGCTTGTCCAAACCCACACCTTAGGAAAAAAGATTGCAGTCAATGTGCAGTATAACTGCAGTTCGTCGTCCCCACAGTTACCGTACGTACATATCCCAACCAGAAGCCATGGATTACAGGCAACACCAGCACTGAGCTAAAGGCTAGAGCTGACGCTTTCAAGGAGCAAGACACTAATCAGGAATTTTATAAGAAATCTCGCTATGCCCTCAGACAAACCATTAAACAGGCATAGCGTTAATACAGGGCTAGGATTGAATGCTACTACACTGGCTCTGATGCTTGTCGGATGTGGCAGGGCTTGAAAACTGTTACGGACTACAAAATGAATCCCAGCCGTGAGCTGCCCAGTGACGCGAGCCTACCAGACGGGCTAAATGCCTTTTATGCTTGCTTTGAGGCAAGCAACACTGAAGCATGCATGAGAGCACCAGCTGTTCCGGATGACTGCGTGATTACACTCTCCATAGCCAATGTGAGCAAGACCTTTAAGTCCTTTGAAACGCTGGTCATGGCTCACATCAACACCATCATGCCAGAAACCCTAGACCCACTCCAACTAACATACCGCCCCAACAGATCCACAAATGATACAATCTCAATGGCACTCCAAACTGCCTTTTTCCACCTGGACAAAAGGAATATCTATGTGAGAATGCTGTTCATTGACTACAGCTCAGCGTTCAACACCATAGTACCCACAAAGCTCGTCACTAAGCTAAGGAACCTGGGACTAAACACCTCCCTCTGCAACTGGATCCTGGACTTCCTGACGGGGCGCCCCAAGGTGGTAAGGGTAGGCAACAACACTTCTGCCACTCTAATCCTCAATGCTGGTGCCCCTCAGGGTTGCTTGCTTACTCCCCTCCTGTACTCCCTGTTCACCCACGACTGTGTGGCCAACACCATCATTAAGTTTACAGATGACGCAAGAGTGGTAGGCCTGATCACTGTCAACAAGTGTGGTGCCAGGACAACATCCTCTCCCTCAATGTGAGCAAGACAAATGAGATGATCGTGGACTATAGGAAAAGGAGGGCTGAACAGGCCCCCATTAACATCGACAGGGCTGAAGTGGAGGAGGGTCGAGAGTTTCCACTTCCTTGATGTCTACATCACCAACAAACTATCATTGTCCAAACACACTGAGACAGTTGTGAAGAGGGCACGACAACACCTTTTCCCCCTCGGGAGAAAAGATTTGCCATTGGTCCCCAGATCTTCAAAAAGTTATACAGCTGCACCATTGAAAGCATCCTGACCTGTTGCATCACCGGCTGGTATGGCAACTGCTCGGCATCTGATTGTAAGGCGCTAGAGAGGGTAGTGCGTATGGCCCAGTACACTGGGGCCAAGCTTCTTGACATCCAGGACCTACAGTATATACTAGCTGGTGTCAGAGGAAGGCCTTTAAAATTGTCAAAGACTCCAGTCACCCAAGTCATAGACTGTTCTCTCTGCTACCGCACGGCAAGCGTTAAGTCTAGGTTCCTTAACAGCTTTTACCCCCAAGCCATAAGACTACTGAACAATTAATCAAATGGCCACCCGGACTATTTACAACCCCCCCCCCTCCTTTGTTTTTGTTTTTACAGGGCTGCTACTCGCTGTTTATTATGTATAGTCACTTTACAAATTACCTCGACTAACCTGTACCTGCGCACATTGACCGGTACCCCCTGAATACAGCCTCGTTATTGTTATGTACTTTTCATGTATTACGTTTTCATTAATTTTTTTTAAACTTTTGTTTATTTAGTAAATATTTTCTTAACTCTATTTCTTGAGCTGCATTGTTGGTTAAGGGCTTGTAATTAAGCATTGCATGGTATTCAGCGCATGTGGCAAATAACATTTGATTTGATTTGCGGACATCCTCCCAGCAGCTAGCTAGCTAACATTAGGCTCTTCGTTTTTAGCTTACTGTATAAATAGCTACATAAGCTAGCCTATTAGTCACATTATAACTGACTTGTGGTCATTGCCCTTCCTAGTTTGATTTTATTAACATTCCCAGCCTTAGTTACATTTGCTTGTTTTTGTGCAAAATATTGAGACATTGAAACTGAAATAGTGCATACCGAATGACTGGAGGCAACAAACAATGTACCAGGCCGGCTGTGATTTGCAACCTGATAGCAATATTTGTTGGACTACCAAGAAATGTATTGGTGAACTATCTACACTGAGTATACAAAACACCTTCCTAATGTGGAGTTGCACCCTCTACCCCCTTTTGCCCTCAGAACAGACTCAATTTGTCAGGGCATGGATTTACAAGGTGTCAAAAGCATTCCACAGTGATGCTGGCCCATGTTGACTTCAAATCTTCCAACAGATGTGTCAAGTTGGCTGGATGTCCTTAAGGTAGTGGACCATTCTTGATACACACTGGAGACTGGTGAGGATGAAAAAGCCAGCAGCGTTGCAGTTCTTGAAACACTCAAACACCTACTACCACACCTACTACCAAAGGCACTTAAGTATTTTTTGTCTTGCCCATTCACCCTCTGAATGGCAGGTACTGTACATATACACGATCCATGTCTCAGTTGTCTCAAGGCTTAAAAATCCTTCTTGAACCTGTCTCCTCCCCTTCATCTGCACTGATTTGAAGTGGATTTCAATAAGGGATCATAGCTTTTACCTGGATTCCCCTGGTCAGTCTATGTCATGTAAAGAGCAGGTGTCCTTAATGTTGTGTAAACTTACTGTATATTAACCCCCTAGAGTTTATTGACGCACCGGTGTGTCAATCTAAGTAACATAATAAAAAATCCACATCAAAATCCGTGTTTGTTTGTCAGACCATGAGACATCCCAAAAATGTATCTTCTAACAAAAATGTCTGTAGCATCCAAACTATTATGACCCCACTGTAGAAAGGGTAGATTCTCATGAACACGATGGTGTTCTCCGTTTTGCTCTACAAACCCCACAAGTGTCACGGGACTCGTCTGAAGGTAACCGGTACCAGTATAAAACAGTTATGCAAGCATGAATAAAGTTTTGTGCATACTCAGAAAGAGGGGTTAAATACGTATTAAATAATAATATATACAATACCGTTCAAAAGTTGGGGGGCACTTAGAAATGTCCTTGTTTTTCAAAGAAAAGCTAATGTTTTGTCCATTAAAATAACATCAAATTGATCAGAAAAATAGTGTAGACATTGTAAATTAACCATTATCAGCAACCATCACTCTTGTGTTCAAATGGCACGTTGTGTTCGTTAATCCAAGGTTATCATTTTTGTCACGCCCTGGCCTTAGTTATCTTTGTTTTCTTTATTATTTTGGTTAGGTCAGGGTGTGACATGGAGGATTTATGTGTTTAGGCTTGTCTAGGGGTTTTGTATGTTTATGGGGTGTTTTCTGTTCTAGGTGTTTGTATTTCTATGGTTGCCTAGATTGGTTCTCAATTAGAGGCAGCTGTTTATCATTGTCTCTGATTGGGAACCATATTTAGGCAGCCATATTCTTTAGGGATTTTGTGGGTTATTGTCTATGCATTGGTTACTTGTGTCTGCACTTTATATATACTGTATAGCGTCACGTTCATTTTGTTGTTTTGATTAGTTTGTTTAAGTGTTCTTCGTTTCGTGTTAAATAAATAGAAAAATGTATTCGTATCACGCTGCGCCTTGGTCCTTCTCTCTTCCTCCATACGACGAACGGGACATTTTAAAAGGCTAATTGATCATTAGAAAACCCTTTTGCAATTATGTTAGCACAGTTGAAAACTGTTGTCCTGATTAAAGAATCAATAAAACTGACCTTCTTTAGGCTAGTTGAGTGTCTGGAGCATCAGCATTTGTGGGTTCGATTACAGGCTCAGAATGGCCAGAAAAAAATAACTTCTTCTGAAACTCGTCAGTCTATTCTTGTTCTGAGAAATGAAGGCTATTCCATGCGAGGAATTGCCAAGAAACTGAAGATCTCATACAACGCTGTGTACTACTCCCTTCACAGAACAGTGCAAACTGTCTCGAACCAGAATAGAAAGAGGAGTGGGAAGCCCCTGTGCACAACTGAGCAAGAGGACAAGTACATTGTCCTCTTGTGTCTAGATTGAGAAACAGTGTCTAGATTGAGAAACAGACGCCTCACAAGTCCTCAACTGACAGCTTCATTAAAAGTACCCGCAAAGCACCAGTCTCAACATCAACAGAGAAGAGGCGACTCCGGGATGCTGGCCTTCTAGGCAGAGTTGCAAAGAAAAAGCTATATCTTAGACTGACCAATAAAAAGAACAGATTAAGATGGGCAAAAGAACACAGACACTGCACAGAGGAACTCTACAGTATATATATTTTTCTTTAGCTTTTTTATATATTATACCTAGCTACAGTATAGGACAAACACTTCAAAACCCAACGGCTTAGACTTTAAACAATTAATCATGCATTGAACTGCATCCATCTATTCTGCCAAGAATGCCCTACTCTACATCATAGAATTGTGTCCATAGAACCTATTATAAAGTTGGTTTTGTAGCATAAACTGGAAATGTTGTACTTTTGACCGATGTTATGATTATCTTTTCTTTTCATATCTGCAAAGAAGTTAAAACGCTGTCAGTTCCACTTTAAGCTTGAGCGGAACAGGAGATGAAGTGCAGGAATGTAGTGCTGAGGCAGAGGGCTTGTTGTGAGGATGACTGACTGATGTTAATTCTCTGAACTGTGTGTGGTGAGATTTCTGGCACCCAGAGCTGTGGCTACACACCTTGTTCCCAAAGGAGCCATCCACACGACTCTTCATCAACCATCTCCCTGACCACCTTCTTCTGATCAAGCCATAACCTGTCCCTCTCCATCCTTGGCAAATGCATGCACTCAAAGACTTGGCCTCTATTAGTTGACCTAGCTAGCTATAGCTAGGCTGCTCATGATGTATTGCTTGTTTGTATTTTTGCTTTTGAAGCACTTTGAAAGTCTCTCTTTTATTAAAGGCGCTATAGAAGTTTAATAAATGATTGGAACGGAGCAAATGGAATGGCATCAAACACATTGAAACTGTGTGTTTGATACCATTCCACTTTTTCTGCTCCAGCCAAAACCATGAGCCGTCCTCCCCAGTTAAGGTGCCATCAACCTCCTGTGGTGCTGTAGTCTTGTCTAGCCAAGATGATCTTATCTAAACCACATGGTTCCATCCTCTCAAGGTTTCTTCCTATCATGGGAGTTTTTCTTTTGTCATTGTCATCTTTAATCTTTGGAAGTTTAGGTTGGGGAAGCTGTACACAATGTGTATCGGGAAATGCTCTTTTACACAATTTGATTGATTTCTTGTGTTAAATCATACACAACACATACTGCATGTCATGGAACTTTATTCAACTTCCCACAATTAGAGGTGAAAGGATAGGCCTCGAGCACAGTGCACTTCTAGTGGGTGTTAAATGAGCATATGGCCTAAAGATCAAGGAGAATTAGGCAACTTTATTTATCGCTCAGGATTCACTGTTAAGATAATGACTGATACAATTAGAGGGCAATGGAATCCAGGGAGCGAAACAACAGAAAATTAAATGTCAGGCTTCTCGCTTTGATTTTTGTTCAACTGAGCGCTAATTAGATACAAAAGCTATACATCTAGGATATCATGCGCATCTGTCAATGTCTGCTTTCGCGCAGCTCTACTTTCTGTTTGTCCTTTAAAATATCATCAGGGATAAAGTCAAAGCTTCATCTATAAAGCATTCTGCCTCTCCTCTTTATCTGACAGATCTCAAAGCATGTTCTTTTTTAATGCAACATATGTTTGAAGAAATAGTCTGAGTGCATCATGCATCAAAATCAGTTACTGTGACACAGTAAACTTTAAATGTTTTGCAAGAGCCAGACTTTTTTCAAAAACTTGTGCTTGTTTAGCACTCGAATCAATTAAAATAGCTACATTATATTTCTGCATCAACAAAAGGTAACCAAAGCAATCAAAGTAAAGACAAAGAGAAACAAACAGTAATTTGTTCAAACAATGCAGCCTTTTGTTGATGTCACAATCAGCATGACATCTGACATTTAGCTAGAAGGCACCAAAATTACCTAGAATGAATGACAGGCATGATTGAGTGACCTACCAACAGTGAGCACAAAGGAAATATGGGGTGACCGTGTGAATGTCATAGTGGATTGATCAACAGCTTCACTGCACATGAAATTAGCTCCAATCAAGCATTTCCCACAGCATCAAAGTCTACCTAAAGCTTGTAAACTATCTCAATTAACACCCACCAAGACTGAGTGTGGATAAAGGAATATTGTCCTCATATATACACACACCATCCATCAGGGATCATTAACTAGATTCATCAGCGGGCCGATTGTTTCTTGAGCGGATGGTCAGGTCGCCGGAACATAATTACAAGTTATTTGTAGACTGCAAATTGACCTCAAGCATCCAAAACAAATATAATATTTGACTAAATGATAATCATTTCAAACCTTGTGTAACAATGTGCGCTGAGAGTCGGAAAGCAAGTTCAGGAAGTGAGTGTTTTAATAAAAATAAACGGAAACATAATACAAACCAAGAACCTCAAACACCGCACAGACATGAAACAGAAACAATGACGCCTGGGGAAGGAACCAAAGGGAGTGACATATATAGGGCAGGTAATCAAGGAGGTGATGGAGTCCGGGTGAGTCTGACGATGCGCAGGTGCACGTAACGATAGTGACAGGTGTGCGCCATAACGAGCAGCCTGCTGACTTAGAGGCCGGGGAGGGAGCACACGCAACACCTTGCATATATTTGTATACAATCACATACATGTGAATATATCTCTGTTGCGCGTGGGAATACTTTGGAACAGATTTCCCAAATTAAAATCGCTTGGAGCTGATTTGCTGGTGTTTTTACAGTCTTTTATGCCAACCCCCCAACAACAAAAATATAAGTAAACTGGGCCAATCAAATCACCAGTTGGGGAACCTTGACATAAGTCAAATGTCATCATCATCATAACCAATAGCAACCATTCCTCTCAGAATAAGCAACTCCATCACTCACTCCTTGCTCATGTGCTTACCTTATGTCATCCTTCCTCTACCTTTACCCTAGGCTGCTAGACATGTAGTTCAGCTTCCTCTACCTTTCCCTTAGGCTGCTAGACATGTAGTTCAGCTTCCTCTACCTTTCCCTTAGGCTGCTAGACATGTAGTTCAGCTTCCTCTACCTTTACCTTAGACTGCTAGACATGTAGTTCAGCTTCCTCTACCTTTCCCTTAGGCTGCTAGACATGTAGTTCAGCTTCCTCTACCTTTACCCTAGGCTGCTAGACATGTAGTTCAGCTTCCTCTACCTTTACCCTAGGCTGCTAGACATGTAGTTCAGCTTCCTCTACCTTTCCCTTAGGCTGCTAGACATGTAGTTCAGCTTCCTCTACCTTTCCCTTAGGCTGCTAGACATGTAGTTCAGCTTCCTCTACCTTTCCCTTAGGCTGCTAGACATGTAGTTCAGCTTCCTCTACCTTTCCCTTAGGCTGCTAGACATGTAGTTCAGCTTCCTCTACCTTTCCCTTAGGCTGCTAGACATGTAGTTCAGCTTCCTCTACCTTTCCCTTAGGCTGCTATACATGTAGTTCAGCTTCCTCTACCTTTACCTTAGACTGCTAGACATGTAGTTCAGCTTCCTCTACCTTTACCTTAGACTGCTAGACATGTAGTTCAGCTTCCTCTACCTTTACCTTAGGCTGCTAGACATGTAGTTCAGCTTCCTCTACCTTTACCTTAGACTGCTAGACATGTAGTTCAGCTTCCTCTACCTTTACCCTAGGCTGCTAGACATGTAGTTCAGCTTCCTCTACCTTTCCCTTAGGCTGCTAGACATGTAGTTCAGCTTCCTCTACCTTTCCCTTAGGCTGCTAGACATGTAGTTCAGCTTCCTCTACCTTTACCTTAGACTGCTAGACATGTAGTTCAGCTTCCTCTACCTTTACCCTAGGCTGCTAGACATGTAGTTCAGTTTCCTCTACCTTTACCTTAGGCTGCTAGACTAACAAGCTAGTTCAGCTTGTTAGTTCTTGACAGTAAGCCAGCACTCTGTTTGGCCACCATCACCCTGACAGTGAGCAGGCGCTAATAAGATGTCTATTTAACCCCACTGTCATGCTCTCTCTCTCTCTCTCTGTAAATGCAGCCAAGCATAAGCAAGAACCATTCATGTACAGAGGGTGCAGTGAAAAGCTGATGGGAGGAGAAGGTACAATACAAAACTGATGGGAGGAGAAGGTATAATACAAAGCTGATGGGAGGAGAAGGTACAATACAAAACTGATGGGAGGAGAAGGCACAATACAAAGCTGTTGGGAGGAGAAGGAACATGTCACGTTCCTGACCGGTTTTCTGTTATTTTGTATGTGTTTGACGGTCAGGGCGTGAGTTTGGGTGGGTAGTCTATGTTATGTGTTTCTATGTTTGTTAAAGGGTGACCTGATATGGTTCTCAATTAGAGGCAGGTGGTTTTCATTTCCTCTGATTGAGAGCCATATTAAGGTAGGTGTTTTCACATTGATTGTTGTGGGTGGTTGTCTCCTTTGTCTGTGTTTGTCGCGCCATACGAGACTGTTTCGGTTTGTTTGTCAGTTCGTTCTTTTGTGTAGTCATTTTTCCTGTTCGTGAGTTCTTCGTTTTATGTAAGTTCGCATGTCCAGGTCTGTCTACTCCATTTTGTTATTTTGTTAGTTATTCAAGTTAGTTCGTTTTTGTCTTGTTAAATAAATTCATTATGTCCTATTCCAACGCTGCATTTTGGTCGAATACTTGCTTCTCCTCTTCGGATGAAGAGGAGGAGGAAATCCGTTACAGAACAATACAAAGCTGATGGGAGGAGAAGGTATAATACAATGCTGATGGGAGGAGAAGGTATAATACAAAGCTGATGGGAGGAGAAGGTATAATACAAAGCTGATGGGAGGAGAAGGTATAATACAAAGCTGATGGGAGGAGAAGGTATAATACAAAGCTGATGGGAGGAGAAGGTATAATACAAAGCTGATGGGAGGAGAAGGTATAATACAAAGCTGATGGGAGGAGAAGGTATAATACAAAGCTGATGGGAGGAGAAGGTATAATACAAAGCTGATGGAAGGAGAAGGTATAATACAAAGCTGATGGGAGGAGAAGGTATAATACAATGCTGATGGGAGGAGAAGGAATAATACAAAGCTGATGGGAGGAGAAGGTACAATACAAAGCTGATGGGAGGAGAAGGTATAATACAAAGCTGATGGGAGGAGAAGGTATAATACAAAGCTGATGGGAGGAGAAGGTATAATACAAAGCTGATGGGAGGAGAAGGTACAATACAAAGCTGATGGGAGGAGAAGGTATAATACAAAGCTGATGGGAGGAGAAGGTATAATACAATGCTGATGGGAGGAGAAGGTATAATACAAAGCTGATGGGAGGAGAAGGTATAATACAAAGCTGATGGGAGGAGAAGGTATAATACAAAGCTGATGGGAGGAGAAGGTATAATACAAAGCTGATGGGAGGAGAAGGTATAATACAAAGCTGATGGGAGGAGAAGGTACAATACAAAGCTGATGGGAGGAGAAGGTATAATACAAAGCTGATGGGAGGAGAAGGTATAATACAAAGCTGATGGGAGGAGAAGGTACAATACAAAGCTGACGGGAGGAGAAGGTACAATACAAAGCTGACGGGAGGAGAAGGTACAATACAAAGCTGATGGGAGGAGAAGGTACAATACAAAGCTCTCTTTCTCGCTCTCTTTCTTTTTCTCTCTCGATGTGATCAGCTATTTGGCCTGTGACTGCTGACCTGAGCAGTGGTGTGTCATAGAGGTCTGGAGTGGATGGGTCTGACAAGCTGACTAAAACCTACATGGTCCTGAGCTTACTCCTGGTCACAAGGAAGTGCTGTGAAAATATGTTTTGTTTTCCATGAACCTTCAAAGGCACTTGCAAAAGGTTTTTGGGGCCAAGACGTTTCATGAAGCATAGATTAAGAATATGATGCATAGGATATGCCTTGCTTTAACCTTTATGAAACTATGAAGGCACATTTATTTAAAGTTAATCATAAGCAAATGCTTGGAAAATTTGTGCAAATGTTGCTTACTGGACCGAAGGAAGGGAAACAGATGAGAGCATACCGTTGTCTCCCACTATTTGGAATCATGAATTCTTTAAATGGCCCACCATTTTAACTAACTCACCATGTCTGTAATTGATAATAAAAACAATAACTCTGTATGGAAGTGAGGAGATTGCGATCAGTGGTAATACCACTCTGTCTGAAAAGTTGAGAATGCATTAGTTTAATGTACTGGGGAAGGTAACTGCCATCATAATGAAATGTAATAACCCACTGTAATCAAAGTCAATTTCACAAGGGACCACAACAGCAAATTCACTACGCTAGTTCCTTTCACTGTGATGGTTTAGTGGCTATGTGCATGCATATTATAAAGGTATTATACTAATAATAACTTTTATTTACATCTGTTAGATTTTAAATATCTAAAATGTTGAATAAATACTTTTATGCTGTGAGGATTTGAACTCATCACAAGGTTTGGTGGCAAAAGAGTTAGCCTATGGATATTTCCTTATAGTAAGCCGCTCATGGCAGTTGGATGTGTTAGATTGACAGCCCATATAGCATGACGTGGCTGTGTTAGACTGACAGCCCATATAGCATGAGGTGGCTGTGTTAGACTGACAGCCCATATAGCATGAGGTGGCTGTGTTAGACTGACAGCCCATATAGCATGATGTGGCTGTGTTAGACTGACAGCCTATATAGCATGAGGTGGCTGTGTTAGACTGACAGCCCATATAGCATGAGGTGGCTGTGTTAGACTCACAGCCCATATAGCATGAGGTGGCTGTGTTAGACTCACAGCCCATATAGCATGAGGTGGCTGTGTTAGACTGACAGCCCATATAGCATGAGATGGCTGTGTTAGACTGACAGCCCATATAGCATGATGTGGCTGTGTTAGACTGACAGCCCATATAGCATGAGGTGGCTGTGTTAGACTGACAGCCCATATAGCATGAGGTGGCTGTGTTAGACTCACAGCCCATATAGCATGAGGTGGCTGTGTTAGACTCACAGCCCATATAGCATGAGGTGGCTGTGTTAGACTGACAGCCCATATAGCATGAGGTGGCTGTGTTAGACTGACAGCCCATATAGCATGAGGTGGCTGTGTTAGACTGACAGCCCATATAGCATGAGGTGGCTGTGTTAGACTGACAGCCCATATAGCATGATGTGGCTGTGTTAGACTGACAGCCCATATAGCATGAGGTGGCTGTGTTAGACTGACAGCCCATATAGCATGAGGTGGCTGTGTTTGACAGCCCATATAGCATGAGGTGGCTGTGTTAGACTGACAGCCCATATAGCATGAGGTGGCTGTGTTAGACTGACAGCCCATATAGCATGAGGTGGCTGTGTTAGACTCACAGCCCATATAGCATGAGGTGGCTGTGTTAGACTGACAGCCCATATAGCATGAGGTGGCTGTGTTAGATTGACAGCCCATATAGCATGAGGTGGCTGTGTTAGACTGACAGCCCATACAGCATGAGGTGGCTGTGTTAGACTGACAGCCCTTATAGCATGAGGTGGCTGTGTTACTGACAGCCCATATAGCATGAGGTGGCTGTGTTACTGACAGCCTGTATAGCATGAGGTGTTGCTTCTCTTTTTGTGTGAAATAATTAAACCCTAGTGACAATGCCTCACACTGTAGAATAACTCAATATGGAAAGAGATCCTGTTCACACACACACACACATATTCACTCACCTGCACACGATACCAAAATATTTGTTCTGGGGGGACAAGTAGGTGACAATTAAGAAACTAATTAGCAAATGACTGAGAACCATATCGGTTCTAGTAGTGACATCAAAGGATGACTGAGATTGATAGAGTTTGTTGTAGTGCCATCAACATATGACTGAGATGCATATAGTTTCGAGTAGTGACATCAACAGATGGACAAGATGGTGGTCCCTCTATATATAACCAGCTTTCTGACATGCCATACTCTTTCTTTTCCCCACTTCCCTCATTCACTACTAACCTCTCCACAGCTTGCCCTGTGAGCAAACTCTCTTCTGTCCCTAATTCACTACTAACCTCTCCACAGCTTGCTCTGTGAGCAATCTCTCTTCTGTCCCTAATTCACTACTAACCTCTCCACAGCTTGCTCTGTGAGCTATCTCTCTTCTGTCCCTAATTCACTACTAACCTCTCTACAGCTTGCCCTGTGAGCAATCTCTCTTCTGTCCCTAATTCACTACTAACCTCTCTACAGCTTGCCCTGTGAGCAATCTCTCTTCTGTCCCTAATTCACTACTAACCTCTCTACAGCTTGCCCTGTGAGCAATCTCTCTTCTGTCCCTAATTCACTACTAACCTCTCTACAGCTTGCCCTGTGAGCAATCTCTCTTCTGTCCCTAATTCACTACTAACCTCTCTACAGCTTGCCCTGTGAGCAATCTCTCTTCTGTCCAGATGAGAAGATGGGGACTGTCTGCTTTCCTTTATGGAGGACATTGTCCCGGGAATGGTGAGCCTGTTAGTGACTATGGAGGGCATTGTCCCGGGAATGGTTTGCCTGTGTCATCACCATGTCAAACTAATAATAGGATTTTGTTCTGTAGAAAAGGAAAGGTAAGGGTTCAATGGACCAATTAACTACCCAACATGGGCGTCTGCTCAAACGCCCACTCCTACGCAAGGTCATAAGCCGAAGAGGGAGCCTTTGCTTCAGAGTTAACGAGGGAACACTTTAGCATTCTTTCAGGGAGTGAGATGCAACAACGCCATCCCACCCACCCAATCTCTACAGCTGCCTGCTGCCTACAGAGACGTTTCAGCTCAGGAACATGTCTGTTGCCAGCTGCCTACAGAGACGTTTCAGCTCAGGAACATGTCTGTTGCCAGCTGCCTACAGAGACGTTTCAGCTCAGGAACATGTCTGTTGCCTGCTGCCTACAGAGACGTTTCAGCTCAGGAACATGTCTGTTGCCTGCTGCCTACAGAGACGTTTCAGCTCAGGAACATGTCTGTTGCCAGCTGCCTACAGAGACGTTTCATCTCAGGAACATGTCTGTTGCCTGCTGCCTACAGAGACATTTCAGCTCAGGAACATGTCTGTTGCCAGCTGCCTACAGAGACGTTTCAGCTCAGGAACATGTCTGTTGCCTGCTGCCTACAGAGACGTTTCACCACTGAACATGTTTGTAAAAGTCATTTTTTTCCCTCTGCCCTTCCGTTTGTCATGGTGCCTTGTTTATGTGTTTATCAAAGAGCATGAGAAGCATCATGCCACAGGCGAGCATGGTGAACGGGTATGTTGAAGCCCAGCCATTGTCTTCATCAGCTTTCCTCCTTCCCATCTGTACTTCTCCCCAATTTTCTCTCTTACCTACTTCACAAGTCTGCGCTCTCTCTCCTCATCTACCTTCAAATCCCTCCATAAAATGTCTTCACCTCCACACTCCCTCGCTCATTTCACCCTCCTCTGTCTGGCACATATACTCCTCCGTCTAAAAGTTACCCAGTTACTAATTGCTAACTGTATCTGTACTTTCGGCATAAAGGCAGCACCACTAAAGCAGAGGCAGCGGAGGCAGCAGCCACTGGGCGGACCGACAGCTCCTGCGCCTGTGGGAAACTCAGAAGAGAGCCACCCAGAGTTCCTGATTAGCTGTATCTGACACAGGAGCCGTCAGCTTGCCTGGCTCTGTCTAGGCATGCCACAAGCCTAATGGGGATCATTAGTGCCCAATGTAACCGCGACCGACCACAGCACCCACAGCCACCTTATTATCCTCTTGTTTCACCCTGTCAGACCTTCACTAACTACACCACCCTGCACCAAGGACAATACACCCCCGAACCAACAACACTCGACGGTTCTAAAAAGGGAAAGTGAAAAAGAAAAACAGGAAGTATGAGTTAGTGTACCAAGTCAATGGTAAACTGAGAGTTAGTGTTTAGGTGTGGGGCACAATGTGTCAGCAATTTGTGGAAAGGGTTTTCTAATGTCATGTGGAAATGTGACATAATAAAAAAAACAATATTTTTGTAAATGAACTATGGGAGTGGAAAAAGACGAGCGATCAAGCGGAATCAATGTAGTGGCCATACAATTTAAGATGTGAATAATAATGTAATAGGATCTCTATGGTAGTGGCAAGGTATCTCACTGTCGCTGTACAGAATCATGAGAACCAGGGGTGCCTAGGATTCGTTCCATATTATTACAACACAGAGAAATAGACATGTCTCAATAGACCACCTTTGAGACTTAGTTGAGGTATAGGTAAAGGGGTGGATTTAGCTGGGTTGGTTAAATTATCCTTGCACACACCGTGCATGGTCTACTTAGCAGGAAGAAGGGGTGGGACAATGTCAAATCCATACATCCTCATCTCTCCCACCATCTGTGAATGACAGTTTCTCCCTCCCTCCGTAATTCAACTAATTGTATTTTTCTAGGGGGAGTCAAACACTTGGCAGTCAGTTTCAAAATCCAGCCAACATTGTTGAGTGTACATGTGTTATTACTGCACATATGTGGAGTGTGTTTGCGTTAATGTACATGTGACACGTATGTGGAGTGTGTTTGCGTTAGTGCACGTGTGACACGTATGTGGAGTGTGTCTGCGTCAGTGCACGTGTGACACGTATGTGGAGTGTGTCTGCGTCAGTGCACGTTTGACACGAATGTGGAGTGTGTCTGCGTCAGTGCACGTTTGACACGAATGTGGAGTGTGTCTGCGTCAGTGCACGTTTGACACGAATGTGGAGTGTGTCTGCGTCAGTGCACGTGTGACACGAATGTGGAGTGTGTCTGCGTCAGTGCACGTGTGACACGTATGTGGAGTGTGTCTGCGTCAGTGCACGTGTGACACGTATGTGGAGTGTGTTTGCGTTAGTGCACATGTGACACGAATGTGGAGTGTGTCTGCGTCAGTGCACGTTTGACACGAATGTGGAGTGTGTCTGCGTCAGTGCACGTGTGACACGTATGTGGAGTGTGTCTGCGTCAGTGCACGTTTGAGGGAAAGCAGAAGTACAGCATCTATTTCAGACACTCACCATAAAGACAATATTTATGATGCCACTTGGTAAACAAAAGGACACTTCATTAGTAAAATAAATTCTCCTACAAATCAGAACGCCAGACAAAATAACGAAACCAGGGCCTATGGCAAAAGACAGAGCAGGAACCCAAAATCGTGTGGACATGTGTCACCAAGGTAAAACACAGAACGATTGGCTATGCTCCTAGAATGAGCTAGATAAGACCAAGATCATGTTAGCTGAAGTTGATACAATTCAAATAACAGTAATTGACAGATCAAATACATTTGTTGACCAATCAGGACCTGAATATGACTGCGCATCACATAATAATTTAAAACGTTCATACATTGTTTACAGAAATATTACACATTGATTACACAATCACACATATTTCATATGTCACAGAGATAAGCTATGATGCTGGAAAAGTTGTTTCGCGCACCTGCCTCTGCGCACAAGACAGGCACACTTTCCTAAGCTCTGGGATAGTGCTGGGGAGAAAAACTAGTTAGCTACAAACAGTGTCCTCCCCCACAAAACATAGCAAAACGACATGTTTCATTTTTTTATTTCACCTTTTTTTAACCAGGTAGGCTAGTTCAGAACAAGTTCTCCTTTACAACTGCGACCTGGCCAAGATCAAGCAAAGCAGTGCGACACATACAACAACACAGAGTTACACATGGAATAAACAAACATACAGTCAATAATACAATAGAGAAAGTCTATACACAGTGTGTGCAAATGAGGTAGGATAAGGGAGATAAGGCAATAAATAGACCACAGTGGCGAAATAATTACAATATAGCAATTAAACACTGGAGTGATAGATGTGCAGAAGATGAGTGTGCAAGTAGAGATACTGGTGTGCAAAGGAGCAAAATAAATCAAATAAATAACAGTATGGGGATGAGATAGTTGGATGGGCTATTTACAGATGGGCTATGTACAGGTGCAGTGATCTGTGAGCTGCTCTGACAGCTGGTGCTTAAAGTTAGTGAGGGAGATATGAGTCTCCAGCTTCAGTGATTTTTGCAGTTCGCTCCAGTGATTGGCAAGAAGAGAACTGTGAGGAAAGGCGGCCAAGGAGGGATTGGCTTTGGGGGTGACCAGTAAAATATACCTGTTGGAGCGCGTGCTACGGGTGGGTGCTGCTATGGTGACCAGTGAGCTGAGATAAGGCAGGGCTTTACCTAGTAAAGACATAGATGACCTGGAGCCAGTGGGTTTGGCGACGAATATGAAGCGAGGGACAGCCAACGAGAGCATACAGGTCGCAGTGGTGGGTAGTATATGGGGCTTTGGTGACAAAACGGATGGCACTGTGATAGACTGCATCCAATTTGCTGAGTAGAGTGTTGGAGGCTATTTTGTAAATTACATTGCCGAAGTCAAGGATCGGTAGGATAGGCAGTTTTACGAGGGTATGTTTGGCAGCATGAAATGAAGGATGCTTTGTTGCAAAATAGGAAGCCGATTCTAGATTTATTTTGTATTGGAGATGCTTAATATGAGTCTGAATGAGAGTTTACAGTCTAACCAGACACTTAGGTATTTGTACATATTCTAAGTCAGAACCGTCCAGTGTAGTGATGCTGGACGGGCGGGCAGGTGTGGGAAGCGATCGGTTGAATAGCATGCATTTAGTTTTACTTGCATTTAAGAACAGTTGGAGACCACAGAAGGAGAGTTGTATGGCATTGAAGCTCGTCTGGAGGTTAGTTAGCACAGTGTCCAAAGAAGGGCCAGAAGTATACAGAATGGTGTCGTCTGCGTAGCGGTGGATGAAACATCATATGTTTCACTAGCTATAGTTAGCTAGCTAACTAACTATCTAGCTAGGTGTCATCATGTAAAACACCCTTCATTTATAAGACAGTTTTTGTATGGGTTGATGATGATCGGACCCATTAGCCATGCTTCTAACGCTAGCTTGGAGCAACAAGGCTAGGTAGCTGGCTATCTTGTTTAGTTCCTTATCTAGCTACCTAGCTAGTTATTTTCATGAACTGAAGTTCGATTTCAATATGAAAACACATTGAAAACATAACTAATACGTAGTCACGTGGATTCCTAAAACATTGCTAAGAATATTGAAAATTATTGCAGTTTCTGGTCATTGTTTTCCGGTGCAAATTAGGTACCAGGCTAAAGGTAGCTAGCATGCTACCCCAAAAGTTACACAAAACATCTGTATCAAAGATATTTGTGAGTGACTGTCATACTGCAAACCGAAGTCAACATAGTAGACAGCCTACCTCCAGTTTCCAAACTGTCATCAATGTTGACAAAATGCTTGATTATTAGTCTGTATTTTGACTAGCTAGGATGTGTCACGCCCTGACCTTAGTTCCTTTTTTATGTCTCTATTTTGGTTTGGTCAGGGCGTGAGTTGGGGTGGGCATTTTATGTTTTGTGTTCTATGTTTTCTATTTCTGTGTGGTTGGCCGGGTGTGGTTCTCAATCAGAGGAAGCTGTCTATCGTTGTCTCTGATTGAGAACCATACTTAGGTATCCTTTTCCCACCTGTGTTTTGTGGGTAGTTGTTTACTGTCTTTGTGTCTGTACCAGACAGGACTGTTTCGTTTCGTTTCATTCCCTTTGTTATTTTGTTTAGTGTTCTGTTTTAATAAATTAACATGAACACTTACCACGCTGCGATTTGGTCCGATGATTCCTCATCTTCAGACGACGAACGTTACAGGATTAAATCAGGGGCAACTGTTTAGGATATGGTTGGCTGGCTGGCAGAATCAGTAGGATCACCATCCTGTCTCTGGTAAACTTTCCAAATGTCGACAAAACAAAATACGCTAAACATGTGGGATTTTTGTGTCTGTCAAATTAATTATGCAAAAAAATGGCGATGGAAATGCTTTGATGTGCAAATATTGATGTAATAACTTGTTACGAGAATTATGTTCTCAATGTTCATAAACTGAACTTCAATGAAACTACCGGGTCTGCAATCGCTCCCCGTCCTCCCTCAAGATAGGGAGACCGTGGGAAGTAATTCCCGTCCTTTCCCCAATCTTTCAGAGGCCCTAGCCAGGTTGGCACCGAATTCTGCTAAGACGGTCTGTGTTTAAGATACCATAGAGACATATTGTTATATTGTTTTACCCTAATTCTGACTAGAACTACACACATCATGACTAAAACTACACACATCATTAATTATAATTTTATGATTCTGATCAATTTCACTGTCTTATATGGTTCAGGGTGGAATATTCTAATCATTAATTTAAACATATAAATTCCATCCACATAACTATCACATCAAAGTAAACTTGGAGTCAAGTTTACACATGTTGTGTGACTCGGGAAAGCATACAGCTTATTAGACTACTGACTAAATAAGTTAAAATGAAATTCACAAGGTGGTGAAAAAGCAAGGTGATGAGCTTGATGCGCCTTTCCAATAAATATTGAAGGTCTTATTCTGGTGACATGATCAATGCTTGGCTGCCTTAAAAATGATCTCTATCTTTTGTCCACAATAATCTCATGCCAATACCAGAGTGGGCACATTCACTATATAACACATTATTTATTGTGACAAAACCATCAGTAGAGTTGAAAATGCAATGGAAACCCCTTAAGCGAAAGTTACACCTCGATCACACCGACAGCATCATTGCATTTTGGTACATCAGAAGTACATTAATTTCCAATGGAACGCTGCATTTGCCTTGCAGCATTGCGTTGCAGAGGCTGTTGCAGTGTGTTCTGTGTGGTGAATACCTTGGATTTATCGAACGTTTGCGTCATACTGTACACGTACACGGCTTGACAGAAATGGTAGCAGAAGGTGAATGTTGAACTTTTGTGGCACACATATCCAGAAGATGCTGGATACTATTTTGCGGAATGACACAATGATGCTGTCGGTGTGATCAAGGCGTTATTTGTATGTGCACTTTATCATCACAGACAGATTTTTATCCCCCATCACCACTGGTGGGAAAATGTGCACATTTTCTTTATGCCGATTTGAGAATAGTCACATGAAAATCTGTGGCCAATTGGATGAACCTTGCTACAGACGTTTTCCCATTAAGGCTAACAAATAATGTATTATTAGCAATGTGGTATTGTAAACACATCGTGGACACGTAAAGACCCAAACGGCGTTCCATACATTGAAGATCTATGTTCCTCATGTAAGTAAGTACTTCATGTATCCATTTCACATTTATTTATCAATTTGTGACAAAAGCAGTTTGTTGAACTGGTTCTACAGTAAGTAATACTTTTTTCATAATTAATACTTCTGCTTTTAATTAACTTGAAAAAATCTAATGATGTTGGTAAAATAGCTATTTTATGGTTCAGATATGAGCATCGATGTATATACAAAATGTCATCTGTAAAAATGATCACCCCTTTCCTCTTTCTCTGACTAAAATGCACACATTCTGACAAAACATCACAACCTTAATACATGTATCTTATGTGGTCATATAAAACCAATGGAGGCCTAAGTGGCATATGCTCTAAATGCCACTTAGACGGCATGGAGGGATAAAGCTAGTTGTTTAAGCCTCCATTTAGGCCCCAGGAATGTCTCTTCCATGTAATCTATAAACTCTCACAGTGAAGTGCCATAGACTTATGGGGTGGGACTCACGGTTCATGGGTTCACCGTCCTCTACTTATTCTGTATAGCTGTGATGTTTTCATTCCTATGTTATATGTTCATGTTACACATTCATTACTGTGTTCAAACCTTCATATATGGTAGGTAAGATATCGTTATCTTAATGATGTCTGGAGAAAGAACATCCCCAGATGACCACAGAGCATAACCTTATTACCATTACAAATGAAAAGCAATACCAGCTTGCTGTGGCAAAGGGTGCTGGTATGCTACCTTGTACTGCTCTCTTTTTATTTATTTTTTTATTTTTTTATCCCATTTTCTCCCCAATTTTCGTGGTATCCAATCGCTAGTAATTACTATCTTGTCTCATCGCTACAACTCCAATACGGGCTCGGGAGAGACGAAGGTTGAGAGCCATGCGTCCTCCGAAGCACAACCCAACCAAGCCGCACTGCTTCTTAACGCAGCGCGCCTCCAACCCGGAAGCCAGCCGCACCAATGTGTCGGAGGAAACACCGTGTACCTGGCCCCCTTGGTTAGCGCGCACTGCGCCCGGCCTGCCACAGGAGTCGCTGGAGCCCGATGAGACAAGGATATCCCTACCGGCCAAACCCTCCCTAACCCGGACGACGCTATGCCAATTGTGCGTCGCCCCACGGACCTCCCGGTCGCGGCCAGCTGCGACAGAGCCTGGGCGCGAACCCAGAGACTCTGGTGGCGCAGTTAGCACTGCGATGCAGTGCCCTAGACCACTGCTCCACCCGGGAGGCCCCGTACTGCTCTCTTTTTGACAATTTATTATTATTACGGCTTGATAACTATTTGTGATGATTTTTGATCAATGCTACAAGATAAGTGTATACAGTGGGGCAAAAAAGCATTTAGTCAGCCACCAATTGTGCTGGCTAAAAAGATGAGAGAGGCCTGTAATTTTCCATCATATGTACACTTCAACTATGACAGACAAAATGAGAAAAAAATATCCAGAAAATCACATTGTAGGATTTTTAATTAATTTATTTGCAAATTATGGTGGAAAATAAGTATTTGGTCAATAATAAAAGTTTATCTCAATACTTTGTTATATACCCTTTGTTGGCAATGACAGAGGTCAAACGTTTTCTGTAAGTCTTCACAAGGTTTTCACACACTGTTGCTGGTATTTTGGCACATTCCTCCATGCAGATCTCCTCAAGAGCAGTGATGTTTTGGGGCTGTTGCTGGGCAACACGGACTTTCAACTTTCCAAAGATTTTCTATGGTGTTGAGATCTGGAGAATGGCTAGACCACTCCAGGACCTTGAAATGCTTCGTACGAAGCCACTCCTTCGTTGCCCGGGCGGTGTGTTTGGGATCATTGTCATGCTGAAAGACCCAGCCATGTTTCATCTTCAATGCCCTTGCTGATGGAAGGAGGTTTTCACTCAAAATGTCACGATACATGGCACCATTCATTCTTTCCTTTACACGGATCAGTCATCCTGGACCCTTTCCAGAAAAACAGCCCCAAAGCATGATGTTTCCACTCCCATGCTTCACAGTAGGTATGGTGTTCTTTGGATGCAACTCAGCATTCTTTGTCCTCCAAACACGATGAGTTGAGTTTTTACCAAAAAGTTATATTTTGGTTTCATCTGACCATATGACATTCTCCCAATCTTCTTCTGGATCATCCAAATGCTCTCTAGCAAACTTCAGACGGGCCTGGACATGTACTGGCTTAAGCAGGGGGACACGTCTGGCACTGCAGGATTTGAGTCCCTGGCGGCGTAGTGTGTTACTGATGGTAGGCTTTGTTACTTTGGTCCCAGCTCTCTGCAGGTCATTCACTAGGTCCCCCCGTGTGGTTCTGCGATTTTTGCTCACCGTTCTTGTGATCAGTTTGACCCCACGGGGTGAGATCTTGCGTGGAGCCCCAGATCGAGGGAGATTATCAGTGGTCTTGTATGTCTTCCATTTCCTAATAATTGCTCCTACAGTTGATTTCTTCAAACCAAGCTGCTTACCTTTTGCAGATTCAGTCTTCCCAGCCTGGTGCAGGTCTACAATTTTGTTTCTCGTGTCCTTTGACAGCTCTTTGGTCTTGGCCATAGTGGAGTTTGGAGTGTGACTGTTTGAGGTTGTGGACAGGTGTCTTTTATACTGATAACAAGTTCAAACAGGTGCCATTAATACAGGTAACGAGTGGAGGACAGAGGAGACTCTTAAAGAAGAAGTTACAGGTCTGTGAGAGCCAGAAATCTTGCTTTTTTTTAGGTGACCAAATACTTATTTCCACCATAATTTGCAAATAAATTCATTAAAAATCCTACAATGTGATTTTATGGATTTTTTTTTTCTCATTTTGTCTGTCATAGTTGAAGTGTACCTATGATGAAAATTACAGGCCTCTCTCATCTTTTTAAGTGGGAGAACTTGCACAATTGGTGGCTGACTAAATACTTTTTTGCTCCACTGTATATGTACAGTATGTTTCTGCATAAGTGATTATGAAAAAGTGTTCTGTAGCCTAAAAGGGAAAACTACATGAGCTTATTAAAGAAAGTATCATCCAATGAAGCGTAGCTGTGTTTTGCTTCCTGTGTCCATCGTCCTCCCACTTCTCTCGTCCTTTCATGCGGGAACACTGACAGAGGCCGGTAATCTTGCGTTCCCTAATTAATTTCTCTCTCGATTTAAATAGATTTTCTGCTCAACAATAATTTGCTCTCATTAATCTTCTCCTCCTTCCCGGACTCTAAACATCCTGATGCTGTTTTGGCAGGGGGGTGGTGGGGTGGGCGATGTTATCACAACACATTTCTCGTGATGTCGTCAAGCCCATTTGTATAAAAGTCTCGGGGAATAATGTGTGTGATACATGACACAGTTGATTAGCAGTGATTTTTAGAAGGAGCCTACAGTTGATTAGCAGTGATTTTCAGAAGGAGCCTACAGTTGATTAGCAGTGATTTTCAGAAGGAGCCTACAGTTGATTAGCAGTGATTTTCAGAAGGAGCCTACAGTTGATTAGCAGTGATTTTCAGAATGAGACAACAGTTGATTAGCAGTGATTTTCAGAAGGAGCCTACAGTTGATTAGCAGTGATTTTCAGAAGGAGCCTACAGTTGATTAGCAGTGATTTTCAGAAGGAGCCTACAGTTGTTGTTTTTTGGATTGATCTATGTGGCAGACTGTTACAGATGGAGGAATGGTGCATGGCTAAAAGTCAGTTATTTCCATTTTAGAGCCCATACAGAATGATCTCCACAGCAGCCAATTACGTCTCTCTTTATAGTTGTGTTATGTTCCAAGCAAAACTTCCTTTTCAATTCCATTATATTCTCCCCATTAACCACATAAAAAAAGAATGTACTGTACTTCAGGAAAAAATGGGCCTACGGACAGCAGCTAATCATAAATTGTTGATAAATGATGTATTTGCAATTTTAACACAGCAACATTGATTATTTCCCATGAGGTAGAACAGCTATGGATTGTATCTTGAATAAAGTATAACATGCAACAACACAGTCAATGATTTTCATTGATTCATTCCCCACAGTTAATTATTTTGAGAGACTGGCATCGAAAATTGAACTTTTTTCATTAAATTACTTTATATCTTATTTTCTAAGATGAAGCGTTGCTCACCATTCAATATTTAGGGATCAAGGCCCCCTTCAAAATCAACTGCTCCTCACCCAGTCTGACTTCTGAGTGGGGCTGGTTATTCTGATCAATGCCTTTCATTTACTCTACATTTCGATCCACACCACATCATTTCACCTGTTTTCCGCCTCATCCTGAAAGACAATTATCATTGGATTGGCACAAAAGCAGGGTTTATACTCAGCTTGGAACCTCTATTGTTGAACAGAAGCCTCAAGAGGATGCTGTTACCCAGACGGTTAAGTCTGTTAACTGCCTGACCTCTAAGTCCGGCCTTGCATTGAATAGACTGTTAGCTTTCTATCGGTCTGTACATCTGGAACCTGAATGCAATGTCTGATACTCAGCACTAGAAACATAGCCCTTGAACTAGATTTAACTGGTGCTTTTCCTTCATTTAAACCTAATGCCTGAATGAAATAAGAATTTCAGAGGAATGTGTAGCTTCTGGGAGGTTACAAAGCTGGAGCTATGTACTTTGTACAATGTTTATTGCGCATGGCCTTGTTTTGAAAACAGATAATACGGTGAAGGATGATATGAACCGTCTCCTTTTTCAAAGTAAACCTTTTGCTCATTCTGAAATATAGAGACATTTTCAGTAGATACATTTTAGTCTCGATTTTAATGAAACAAGCATCGATCTGCAGAGCTTTCAGAAGTTAACATTTCTTCATCAAAGTGAACCCTCTTAGGTGTTGGCATGGCTCAACCATCTGCTCTAATTCATCCTCTCTCCTCCATCCCTTGCTCCTCTCTCTTCAGCACAGTTACATTTTTTACTTAATCCACACCCAACATCACAATCCTCCTATTCCAATAGCCGATTGTCTGAGCAGCCTAGTAGCACTTGTTGCCCATTTTTAAGTCCCTCCCCTCTCTTCATTCCCTATATGAGTTTTTCATATTAGTTGTGGCTGGCTGATGAATTCATATTGTTTTTATTACATACAATGAGTAGTTTTGTCCATGGTGTTGGTTTGTTTACCAGATTTAAGCTTGTGGGAGGCAGAGGGAGGCTGACAGCTGTTTCTTTCCGATTGGGAAGCTCTCGAGTACATGGTTTGAAAACTCATTCAGGGACAATAGGAAAACAACGTATTTTAATAGCTACAAGTAATGTTCGAAAACAAACAAACGGAGAGAGAAAAAAAGGACATTATTGAAACAGTGGAGGAGGGACAGGGGCATAAAGGTTTGCCTTTTTAAAGACAGTTATATGAATAGTTAACTTTTTTCACCCAGACAGTATTTATCCAGTAGTTTGTTAGTTGGTCCAGAATCTCCTGGCTAGTATGGATTTTCACTGAAGAAACTGCCAGTGGTGCATTCAAAACACTTCCGCCTCCCCCTCTCTTACCCTGTTTTGAATTATTGTAATTATTCATCATACCCAATTTTGCACTTTCTGCCACAAAGAAAAACATGAAAGTGTGTTTTGAATGAAGAAAACTAAGAAAGCATTGTATTGTGGATGGGCAGAACTAATCAGTGTCTGACTCCAGATGTGGTTGAATCAAGCAGCCAAGAAACAGCAATAAACTCAAGTTGATATGAAGAGTTTATATCCAAAACTCTCTATACCCCAAAATTGTGCATTTGTGTTTTTTCTAAAGAACTTATTGCTAATGGGTACCATCATGTGTGTGTAAAATATTACTGTTCTCAGATGTTTTACTAATATATTTGAAATGCTACATATCCATTGTTTAGCTGGAATGGAATCTTGGTATCCTGTATATTTGACTGTGATATGTGGTTGTCTCACCAAGCTGTCTTAAGATCAATGTGATTATTGATTATCACTTTGGATTAGAGCATCCAATACTGTACTGTATTTAATATATTTTGTTATCATGTTTTGAATATTGATGTCACAAATGTATCATTTGTACAGTTCTTTATGTAGTTATGTATTGCATGTGACTATAAAACATACCAGTACTACTAATTCCTCAGAGTGAAGTGGACACTATGTATTGCATTTAGCCACAACAACAAAAATATTATTTGTCTCTTTAAAATGAAACCATCAACTACATGTCTGTCAATAGACACACCAATCTCTTTTAATCATTTCTTTAAACAATACAAAGTCATTTACCCACATTTATGAAAATGGATATATAGTGTTTTGGAATGAAACTCTTCATATATATAAAGTCCAAATGTCATATTTTAAGATGGTTTTTGTTTTGTGACTATTGTCAGTGGATCCCAGACAACCTTGGTGTGTACAGTGACTGATAGCTAGTATCATCTACTGAATGCAACATCAAATAGACACATCCGTCCTGTAGCGTGACTCGATACCAGAAACCTTTCTTAGAAATACAGCCTATAGGCCAGGTGAAATATTCCATTGAGGAGGACAGAAATGCAATATCGAAAGCAGTTTCCTGATAGTGTTATTGTACTTTACACACACACACGGCTCCACTGTTATCCTACTGACAAGCCAATCTGATTAGGGCAGGGTTAAGGAGATTCAGGAGGGCAGCACACACAGGCTATTTGTTCTTTATATTGTATGAAGAATGATACCAGTGTATCTTTATGCGTACACTATTTCAAAATCAGTGACCTAGTTATTTAAATGTCTTATTCTCAAACACAGCGGAGACATGATATGTAGCGATTTGTCTCTTGCCTAGACTCCTAGATTCTAAGTGTGTGTGCATACATGTGCTTCTGCGTGTTCTTTTATAACCAGTAATGATGAAGGCATAAATATTGTAATTGACATTTACCACTTGTAATAGTATTTATTGCTAAAAGATAATAATCCCAAGGCCATAGTGTATTGTGGTTATTGGCATTGCTTGAACGCTTCTTAGCCGATCAAAATGCCGGATCTATACATTTTATGAAAGTCATTCAGAAACAAATATGAGCCTTCCATAATGGGCAATCACACCTTTTGCATATGCGGTCAAATTTGAATTATTGGTTGATTAGCACACATATTCAAGATGAACAGACTTCTCCAACAGAACTGAGATCCTAACCAGCAACCCTCCAGCTGCTGGCCCGCCTTTCTAACATGTAGGTTCTCACTACACATCACTTTCCTTGGCTGTGATACTTTGCAGGGCTCTTGAAAATAAAATATTACAGTAACATAATAAAAAGGTCTGATCTGATTGATCAAAAGACCAATTAGTAGCAAAAGATCAGATTTGCTCTAACCACCATTTTTTTCTGACCACTAGACTAGACCACTAACCTAACTCTAAAACCTGCTACCAGGAAAACCATCCATTTGCATGACCAAGTAAATATATATTTTTTAACGATACTATAGGCTTTTTATTTTTACCACTATTCTATTTTCTGTTTATTTTTAGTTTTCTGCATTTAGATGTACAACATCACTTGGACTATGTAATGTCGAGATTAAAATTAATATGAGTTTGAAAAGATTAAACAAATAAAAAATGATTTGTTTGTTTTTAGTTTTAGGATAGCATATCACATTTAATTTCCAACAAGCTCAAAGAGTCTAATATCAGAATTAGAAGTTCATCCATGTTTCTCAAATGTCAAATGTTCCATTTCTAAGGTTAGGTTTAGGCATTAATACCAAAATCTTAAATTTAACTTCACCAATTTGGACTATTTTGTGTATGTCTGTTACATGAAATCCAAATAAAAATCTATTTAAATTAAGGGTTGTAATGCAATTTTAATAGGACATAGACCAAGGGGGATGAATACTTTTTCAAGGCACTGTTAGAACAGATAATTTACATCAACTAATTCAACACAATTGGTACCTGGTACCAAATGGTACATAGTGACGCTTCTTTCAACGAATCTCACACAAGCTGTCGTATTACTATGTATGCAATTATTTCTAACTAACTACATGGTGAACAGGGGGCTGTAAAATACTCCAGTACGGGCAAATGTTATTGTCAGTGTGTGTTGGTTGTCTCTAGCTGCCGCTAGAGCAGAGCATCTATGAACCGTAACAAAAGATTTAGGAGCTGGTGACTTTGACTGCTTTTACAATTGACTACTAGCGATTCTTGTCCTAGGTTAGAGTGAGGTGGCAGTGGCACAGCTTTCAATGGATATTGAACTGAGGTAGAACATACTCAAAAGTAATAGAGCCTCATACTTAGAGAGCACAGGGTAGTGAAAGATTTGTGGTATAGTTCTTGTATGCAAGTGTGGGTTATAATTAACACCTACATTTGATGTCTTACACATGGAGAATTGTTAAGCACTTACAACCTAATTCAATGAAATCCCATTAGGTTTCAAATACTGTATGTGTTAAGCACAACAACATAAATACAACATTCTTCCAGTGGACAGGAAAAACTTAAAGGAATGCAATAACAAATGTAGAGAGAAACCAGGCCAGCGGGGTGCCACTCCCCTTCTGGCTGAACAGAGTACAACCCTAAATGGAGGGGTATGGGATGGGGTCATGTATGAGGGATTTTGGCAGCTGGGTATCAGAGACAGGCTCTCCAAGACCAAGGATAGGATCCCTTTGAGAGACGGACACTCCAAGACCAAGGATAGGATCCCTCTGAGAGACGGACACTCCAAGACCAAGGACAGGATCCCTCAGAGACGGACACTCCAAGACCAAGGATAGGATCCCTCTGAGAGACGGACACTCCAAGACAAAGAACAGGATCCCTCTGAGAGACGGACACTCCAAGACCAAGGATAGGATCCCTCTGAGAGACGGACACTCCAAGACCAAGGATAGGATCCCTCTGAGAGACGGACACTCCAAGACCAAGGATAGGATCCCTCTGAGAGACGGACACTCCAAGACAAAGAACAGGATCCCTCTGAGAGACGGACACTCCAAGACCAAGGATAGGATCCCTCTGAGAGACGGACACTCCAAGACCAAGGACAGGATCACTTAGAGAAACCGGTTCTCCGAGTCCAAGGAGGAGAGGAGGAGGAGAGGAAGAGGAGGAGGAGGAGGAGGAATGACTTTGATCGCAGCAGTGAATCTATTTTGTTATGAAGTGGAGCTCCTTCAATAATACTTCTCATGATAGCACATTGGTAGAAATCAGTGACCCTGTGTGGGAGACCAAAGCCATGGCTGAAGATAAATCCACTGTCCAGTAGGAGGTGCTGCCCAGCCTAAACCATGGAAACTTATACCTGAATATGTATATAGGAATTTTGGGGGGGTGTTTGACGAAGAGAACATGTGCATTTGTTCTACAATGGTCATATCATTTAGACTTTTGGGACCCCTGTAGGTATAACAAATATATGTAAAAACTGTTGAAAGAAACATTGAATTTGACCTTACTGCTATTAGCCCATAGAAGCACACTGAATAACATATTCATGCATAACAAACAGATGTTTAAAAAATACATCAAAAGAAAGTGTGTTTTGAAATGTCTGTCTTATATGTGAAAGATATAAGATATTTAACAGATATACACTGCTCAAAAAAATAAAGGGAACACTTAAACAACACAATGTAACTCCAAGTCAATCACACTTCTGTGAAATCAAACTGTCCACTTAGGAAGCAACACTGATTGACAATAAATTTCACATGCTGTTGTGCAAATGGAATAGACAAAAGGTGGAAATTATAGGCAATTAGCAAGACACCCCCCAAAACAGGAGTGATTCTGCAAGTGGTGACCACAGACCACTTCTCAGTTCCTATGCTTCCTGGCTGATGTTTTGGTCACTTTAGAATGCTGGCGGTGCTCTCACTCTAGTGGTAGCATGAGACGGAGTCTACAACCCACACAAGTGGCTCAGGTAGTGCAGTTCATCCAGGATGGCACATCAATGCGAACTGTGGCAAAAAGGTTTGCTGTGTCTGTCAGCGTAGTGTCCAGAGCATGCAGGCGCTACCAGGAGACAGGCCAGTACATCAGGAGACGTGGAGGAGGCCGTAGGAGGGCAACAACCCAGCAGCAGGACCGCTACCTCCGCCTTTGTGCAAGGAAGTGCACTGCCAGCGCCCTGCAAAATGACCTCCAGCATTTTGGGGGGTGTCTTGCTAATTGCCTATAATTTCCACCTTTTGTCTATTCCATTTGCACAACAGCATGTGAAATTTATTGTCAATCAGTGTTGCTTCCTAAGTGGACAGTTTGATTTCACAGAAGTGTGATTGTCTTGGAATTACATTGTGTTGTTTAAGTGTTCCTGTCACGTTCCTGACCTATTTCTGTTAGTTAGTTGGTCAGGACGTGAGTTTGGGTGGGCATTCTATGTTGTCTGTTTCTATGTTCGTTTAAGGGTTGCCTGGTATGGCTCTCAATTAGAGGCAGGTGTTTGGCGTTCCTCTAATTGAGAGTCATATTTAGGTAGGTTGTTTCACAGTGTTCGTTGTGGGTGGTTGTCTCCTGTGTCAGTGTTTGTCGCACCATACGGGACTGTTCGGTATGTTTGTACATCGTCATTTTTGTGTAGTCTATTTTCCCTGTTCGTGCGTTCTTCGTGTTTTATTGTAAGTTCGTATGTCTAGGTTTGTCTACACATTCGTTTTGTTATTTTGTTAGTTAATTCAAGTATAGTTCGTTTTCTGTCTTCGTTGTTTTGTCGTGTCTTAATTAAATCATGTCATTTCACAACGCTGCGCCTTGGTTCAATCACTACTCCTCCTCTTCGGATGAAGAGGAAGAGGATTACCGTTACAGTTCCCTTTATTTTTTTGATCAGTGTATTTTACAGTGGAATGGCACACCTTTGATGTTGAAATGCCTATTCCGTTCCATTCATTTTTGGGCTGGTACTGGGTTACCTTCACACAAGTCTTGTGAGGCTTGTGGGCGTTGTACAGCAAAACAAACGTGTTCGTGAGAGTCTCACCGTTCGATGGTGGGGTCATATTAGTTTTTAGCCCAAACTGTTCCAAAAGCTACAGACCGAGGTTTGAACATTGGCAATTCCTTGAAGTTTGTGGGGGGACCGAGGCAAATCTCAAAACAGAAAAGGAGGGAGAGGCGGGAGGACTTGCTAAGGTGAGCATGTCGAATGTGGTTAGGTTTAAGTGGAAGGCTAACTAAACAAATCCACAAAATAAACTCTCTCTCTCTCTCTCTCTCTCTAGCCGTCCTTTAATTATTTATTTATTTGATTGATTTTGACTAGCTTGTGCTTATGTGTGATTACTGTAGTCTAATTAGAATTGCTGCTGTGTTGTAAATACAGAGGATTAGCCGAACAGAAACACACCTATCAAATAATTAATAAACAAACCAACTAATATGCTCTGCTACCTTTAGCCAGCATAATGAGACAATTGTTCCATTTTGCCAAACGAGCCTTGACGAATAATTTTCAAGATTTTCTTCCTTTTACATTTTTTTTTTTTAATTGAAGTAAAATGTTTGCTGTCTATTTGAATAAAATCTGCCTTTACATTCCCTCTGCTTCTCTACTTAGTTCTACTGCATGCATTCCCTCTGCTTCTCTACTTAGTTCTACGGCATGCATTCCCTCTGCTTCTCTACTTAGTTCTACTGCATGCATTCCCTCTGCTTCTCTACTTAGTTCTACTGCATGCATTCCCTCTGCTTTTCTACTTAGTTCTACTGCATGCATTCCCTCTGCTTCTCTACTTAGTTCTACTGCATGCATTCCCTCTGCTTCTCTACTTAGTTCTACTGCATGCATTCCCGATAGCCTTTGAAAGGTTGGCCTTAGATGAATAGGCTGAAGAGATAGTGACTCGCCTCCATTTGTTCTTCCGTGTTGTTCTGGCCAATTATCTTATTTTTCATGGCGTGAGTGTCTGGCTGGATGACACGTGTGTGATTACTCACGAGGGGATGGCCGAGTGGTTAGTCTCTGTCCAGGAACACTGAAGAAAGCCACAGCTGGAGCTGCTATTGTGTAAGTGCACAGACACAGTTTCAAATAGCATCCGTCACCATCTGAAAACATCATTTGTTATGTCCCGTGTGACTCAGTTGGTAGAGCATGGTGAATGCATCACCAAGGCTTTGGGTTCAATTCCCATGTGGGAGCATTACAAAAAATGCACACACTCACTATTGTGAATTGCTCTGGACAGGAGTAGCAGCTAAATAACTGAAATGTGAAAAATGTATGAATGTGTTTGTCTGGGTACCCGAGCCAAAGAGGGGTTCCCTAAATATATAATTATTGTATTTGGCAGAAAGGGGCAGACTTTCCCCAACCAATGATTTAAAGCATAAACGTTGCCTAAATCTAAAAATGTGTTGTTTCAAGAAATATATGAATAGTATTATCATATTCAACCATTCAGCCAACATTCAAGACACAATTTGACATAAAAAATGTGCAACTAGTCTTCCATAGCATGTCTTTCAGGAGATGTTCACTTGATATCATTTAAAATGTATTTATACTAACACAGGCCATCATTTGATCCAATTGATCTGGATGTAACAGACTCTATAGCCGAATACCTTTTAGGATCTTGTATGTTGTTCAAGTGTTATGTGAATCGCGACTGACGAATTCCACTCTGCACAGTGGATTCTGAGCAAATAAAAGGTAGAAATACCTTGGTACAATAATTCACTGGGATTCAACAGACAGATAAGAAGGGACAACAAACATTCAACTTCATTAGGAGATCACATCCATATTCTACACATCATCCAAAGTGTTCTCACCTTCGGTTTCCATGCCTTCAAAACATGCTAACCTTTCACCATTAACAATAACAGGTGAGGTTAGCATTTTGGGGGAAATAAGATATTTATATCGCACTGAATGTGGTAATGATGTGCTATTTGCGATGAGACGCAAGATACATTTCCTGAAAGGAACACAATAAATGTATTTTGTAATCCACACAACGGCATTGGTAGAGGTCCACCTGATTGACAGCTGATGTGAAAAGGGAAAGGCCCCGAGGCCTCGCTCCCTCTATCCTGTCGTGGTTTAAGGCCTGTCTGTGTGGGGAGGAGGTAGAAAGGGAGAGAGAGAGGGAGAGAGAGAGATCCATCCATTTGCAGTATTGAACTCCTGCCACTTCAGTGCTTCGCTCTTGTTCCTCCTAACTGTAAATGTTTGTCCAACCTGAGTAAAATAACAAGCATGAAATGAATATGGAAATGCGTTATTGGCCATTACCCTCTTACCACTTGGCAGTTTGACGTGTGAGGTTGGTTGGACGCTGTATTTTAATGTTTATTATTGGAATGCAGTATTTCAACCGAGTATAGTCTGTAGTTGACAATTCCCTTGAGGTTAAATCCCCCTGCATTTCTTTGAAATGGAAACAGAATACTTAGATTCCCCACTAATTTTAACAGTATACCCAAACTATTTAGGTACCATTAATGCGATATTGAACAACACCCCTGATTACGTTTTCTCGTCTTGTTCCAAGGTTTTTAGTTAATTTAACACGGGTGTTAAAGTTATCCTTTAAGGCCATCACTCACACATCTGCATGTATTTCCCTGAATGAATTGGATGTCCACTTCAGCTACCACCACATCAACTCCATGCAACAGACCTAGGCTATACGCTCCTTTCAGGCTTGCTACTTATCTAACACAAACAAAACCCTCAAAAGGTGCAGAACAGAAACTGCTAGATGTCCAGAGGGGATTTTATCCATTTCAAGAGACTTTCTAAATGAACAAACGCGGGTATTCCGCTCTGAGGTTCCCTCTTATATGGTCTCATGGGCTTGTTACCATGGCAACTGTGTCAGATTCCGTACACAGGGGACAGCCAAGAGAAGAAGAAAATAACTCCCCTGCCTGAAAAACTGGACCTCGCAGAAGCTTTGAAACTGTTCACACAAGCAGACCTGTCTGACTGAAAGTTTGTCACCTGCATCTGACATCCCTTAGCTCTCGGGGAAGCTCTACTCTCTGTATGCTTTTTCCAAGTACTATACAAGTAAAATCAATAGACATAACTTAAAGAGGTACTCCAGGATTCAAAAAAACAATAAACCATATGATCTTCACTTGTTTTGAAAATGGATGCACCGATCATAGACTGCAGCTTTAATTACATGTACTGTACCTGTGCCCTTGCAACAGAAACAAAAGAAGCAAGCAAGAGGATCGATTCTGCCCAAAATCTGTCCATGCAGATTAGCAGAATTGGTCTGCATAACGCTTATAATGTTAAGTAAACCAAGTGAAGAGTTTTTGAAGGGTAGGGGGGGCAGTGAGAGTGTTCGAATTTGTTCAAGATTAAATTTAATTGCTATTTTGATAGGTGAGGCTTATTTGATCAAATAGAAGTTTAATAATGCTTAGGTTGTTACGAGTGTATTGATATTTCTTCTACAAAATATTATTGTCTAGAATGTTCCCACCTGATCCACCTTCCTCCTGCCTACCGTTTGCCTTTGCGGACATGTACTTGCATTGAGAGGTCAGTCGACCATCTTGTCAATATAGAAAATCTTTGCCAGAGGGAAGTGTGGGTAAATACCTGTTGGGCTGGTCCATGTTTACCCCAGTGGGCTGGTCTAAATGGAAGGTGGGGGAGGGTATTTTAGATTTTTTTATACATTTTTTAAGAGAAAGCTATGATGCCCATGAGGTTGTTATTATGATTTTTGCACAGAATAATCATAATTTGACTAATTGGCTAATTGGTCATTTCATAGACACAGGCAAAAAGTTACAAAATAATGGGCTGCTATGTAGAAATGGCAGGAAAGACTAACCAATTATATATTACGATCTCTGTAGTGTTCTGCAGTCATTCTATAAATGTTTTGTTGAACGTGTTCTCCAGTTCAGCATAATTGCTTGGTTTGGCTCACTCACATGGCTAGCTGAAACACCATAGAATAGAGTTGTGCAGCTGGAAAGATAGAAAGGGACAAACAAACAAAGGTTCTCAGAGACATCAACCAAGATCACAAATTTTTTATTTAACTAGGCAAGTCAGTTAAGAAGAAATTCTTATTTACAATGATGGCCTACCCTGGCCACACACTAACCCGGACAACGCTGGGCCAATTGTGCACCACCCTATGGGACTCCCAATCACAGCTGCTTGTGATACAGCCTGGAATCAAACCAGTGTCCGTGGTGACACCTCTAGCACTGATATGCAGTGTCTTAGACTGCTGCGCCACTTGGGGTGCCTGATTTCTACAATAATATTGTACAAGTCGCCTCTATACAATAGACATGCAGTATTACCTTCAGCTAGCTAAATCCAGTAGAGGGTCATCAACACAGCTTTTAAATGAACATTGATTCTTGTGAGGGTGTTCATCTTGTATAATGTACTTGTACCCTTCATGTGTATTGTGCTGTTACTGTATGTGTTCATTATCTCCCCGAAAGCCACAACCAAAGTTCCCTCTGGGTAAAATAAACATATTCTATTTTATTCCATGTTTTAAAATTGTGCTTTTCATTGAAGCTGTATTAACATGGGAAAATTACATGGAAAATATTTATTACAAATACTATTTCGAAAGAGGAACAAATAAGTTTAGTCTTTCTTGCCTTGGGCCCTTTCCCCTCTAGCATTGAGGCCTCACACCCCTCAACATCCCCTTAAGGCCTCAGCTTCCTGCCTCACCCCTAGGAGAATTCCATCTCAATCTCCCAAGATTCATATCCACTGGTGGAAGGGCCACTGTTAGCTCCTTTACACACGCCGTCCATGCAAAGATCAATCACACCCCAACTGCTTGGGTAATGTGTAAGCCCACCAACCCACCCACTCCAAAGGACATGTAACTGACATTTGGAGTCCTGTGAGAACTTGTAGTCATACATCAATGAAGATAATTCATCATGACAGAAAGATCGAACCTATTCAATTCAGCAAATGTAGGAATGCTGTTGTTTAACATGTTTGAATCAATGCATTATATTAGTTATCTAAGCTGCTGCAGAAAGATGTACAAATATGTTTTTCTTCTTTCCAAATAAATACTTTGCAAATCGCTCCACACGTAAAAGTATAAAGACATTTTTGTTCAGGTTGTATTCATTCAATATATTGGCACAGTGAGACAAAGTGCCCTTTTTC
The DNA here is from genome assembly GCF_029448725.1 of Salvelinus fontinalis. NCBI lineage: Eukaryota > Metazoa > Chordata > Actinopteri > Salmoniformes > Salmonidae > Salvelinus > Salvelinus fontinalis. Next base: position 68,226,343 of record NC_074670.1, read on the forward strand.
ACCCGTTGTGGAACCACATTACTGTCAGTCAAGATGATAATCAGCCAGTCACACCTACTTACAGTGCCTTCAGAAAGTATTCACACCCCTTTATCCACATTTTGTTGTGTTTCTGCCTGAATTTATGGATTAAATTGAGACATTTTTGTCACTGGCCTACACAAAATGCCCCGCCATGTCAATTTTTTTTTTAATTAATAAAAAATCATAAGCTGAAATGTCTCAACCCCTTTGTTATGGCAAGCCTAAATGAGTTCTAATTTGGTTAACAAGTCATATAATAAGTTGCATGGACTCACTCTGTGTGCAATAATAGTGTTTAACGTGATTTTTTTACGACTACCTCATCTCTGTACCCCACACATACAATTGTTGTTATGGGCAGTGAATTTCAAACACAGATTTAGTGAAACGGAAGCCTGTACAGAAAAACATTTATTCCAAAACATGCATCCTGTTTTCCACAAGGCACTAAAGTAATACTGCAAGAAATGTTGCAAAGCAATTCACTTTTTGTCCTGAATACAAAGTGTTATGTTTGGGGCAAATCCAACATAACACATTACTAAGTACCATGCTCCATATTTTCAAGCATAGTGGTGGCTGCATTATGTTATGGGTAGGCTTGTATTCATTAAGGACTGGGGAGTATTTCAGGATAAAAAATAAACGGAATGTAGAGGAAACCTGGTTCAGTCTGCTTTCTACCAGACACGGAAATTAATTCACCTTTCAGCAGGACAATAACCTAAAACACAAGGCCAAATCTACGCTGGAGATGCTTACCAAGAAGACAGCGAATGTTTCTGAGTGGCCAAGTTACCGTTTTGACGTAAATCTGCTTGAAAATCTTTGGTAAGACTTGAAAATGATTTTCTAGCAATAATCAACAACCAATCTGACAGAGCTTGAATACATTTTAAAATAATGGGCAAATATTGTAGAATCCAGGTGTGCAAACCTCGTAAAGGCGTACCCAAAAAGACTCACAGCTGTAATCGCTGCCAAAGGTTATTCTAACATATATTGACTCAGGGGTGTGGATACATTTGCCAACATTTCTAAAAACATGTTTTCACTTCATCATTATGGGGTATTGTGTGTAGATGGGAGAGAAAAAAATATTATTTAATCAATTTTGAATTCAGGCAGTAACAAAACAAAATGTGGAATAAGTCAAGGGGTATAAATACTTTCTGAAGGAACTGTATATGCTGGGATAAGACTGCCCTCTGTTGGGCCCTGGGGGAACATGCAATAGAGGGCAGTCGTACTAAACGATTCGGGATGGAGCCTCCTTTGCCCATAGGGATCTGGGTGGGGCATTAATCTGGATGTGTGGTCAGGTTGTGAGTGGAAGCACATTGCCCTCTGGGGTCATGTTTAAACAGTATTGTATTGTATTGGGAAACATGAAGGGGATAACAGTGTGTTAGGTTTGTGGTTAATGCTCCATAACTGCCCTAATAAATTGTGGCAAAAATATAACGTAATATTTCTAAGATGTTAAGACCACTAGAAAGACAGTAATCATTATAATTCTCCACTCCTGGAAACCCAAACATCAGATCCTAATGCTCTGCTCATCAACCCAACCATGGTCAGGGACCTGGTCAGGGGGCAGGGTTCATGTCAGGGGACAGGGTCCTGGTCAGGGGGCAGGGTCCTGGTCAGGAGGCAGGGTTCATGTCAGGAGGCAGGGTCCTGGTCAGGAGGCAGGGTCCTGGTCAGGAGGCAGGGTCCTGGTCAGGGGGCAGGGTTCATGTCAGGAGGCAGGGTCCTGGTCAGTGGGCAGGGTCCTGGTCAGGGGGCAGGGTTCATGTCAGGGGGCAGGGTCCTGGTCAGGGGGCAGGGTTCTGGTCAGGGGGCAGGGTTCTGGTCAGGGGGCAGGGTTCTGGTCAGGGGACAGGGTCCTGGTCAGGGGGCAGAGTTCATGTCAGGGGGCAGGGTCCTGGTCAGGGGGCAGGGTCCTGGTCAGGGGGCAGAGTTCATGTCAGGGGGCAGAGTTCATGTCAGGGGGCAGAGTTCATGTCAGGAGGCAGGGTCCTGGTCAGGGGGCAGGGTCCTGGTCAGGGGGCAGGGTCCTGGTCAGGGGGCAGAGTTCATGTCAGGAGGCAGGGTCCTGGTCAGGGGGCAGAGTTCATGTCAGGGGGCAGGGTCCTGGTCAAGGGGCAGGGTTCATGTCAGGAGGCAGGGTCCTGGTCAGGAGGCAGGGTCCTGGTCAGGAGGCAGGGTCCTGGTCAGGGGGCAGGGTCCTGGTCAGTGGGCAGGGTCCTGGTCAGTGGGCAGGGTCCTGGTCAGGGGGCAGGGTTCATGTCAGGAGGCAGGGTCCTGGTCAGGAGGCAGGGTCCTGGTCAGGGGGCAGGGTCCTGGTCAGGGGGCAGGGTCCTGGTCAGTGGGCAGGGTCCTGGTCAGGGGGCAGGGTTCATGTCAGGAGGCAGGGTCCTGGTCAGGGGGCAGGGTCCTGGTCAGGGGGCAGGGTTCTGGTCAGGGGGCAGGGTCCTGGTCAGGGGGCAGGGTTCTGGTCAGGGGGCAGGGTCCTGGTCAGGGGGCAGGGTCCTGGTCAGGGGGCAGAGTTCATGTCAGGGGGCAGGGTCCTGGTTAGGGGGCAGGGTTCTGGTCAGGGGGCAGGGTTCTGGTCAGGGGGCAGGTTCCTGGTCAGGGGGCAGGGTTCATGTCAGGTAGTAGGGTCCTAGTCAGGAGGCGGGGTCCTGGTCAGGGGGCAGGGTTCATGTCAGGGGCAGGGTCCTGTTAAGGGGGCAGGGTTCATGTCAGGGGGCAGGGTCCTGGTCAGGCGACAGGGTCCTGGCCAGGGTCTTGGTCAGGGTCCTAGTCAGGGGGCAAGGTCCTGGTCAGGGTCTTGGTCAGGGTCCTAGTCAGGGGGCAGGGTCCTGGTCAGGTAGTAGGGTCCTGGTCAGGGGGCAGGGTCCTGGTCAGGGTCATGGTCAGGGTATTGGTCAGGGGGCAGGGTCCTGGTCAGGAGGAGGCAGGGTCCATGTCAGGGGATGGGGTCCATGTCAGGGGGCGGGGTCCTGGTCAGGGTGTAGGGTCCACGAGTGGAGACAGATTGTGCGCTGCTCGCCGCTATCTGTTATGTCATCAAGGAGTGCTGCTGTCTGTGCCGAGAGGCCACATCATTAATTTCCCGAGAGGAAGACAGAGCGAGACAGAGGAAGACAGAGCGAGACAGAGGAAGACAGAGGGAGACAGAGCGAGACAGAGGAGGATGGAGAGAGACAGAGAACTATACTGGTGGATGCTTAAGAAACAGAATTATCTCTACAGGATGTTAAAAATAATGTACTTTTTAACACATTCTCCAGTCAGGCCAATTCATATTGGCTAATTACCAGGAGAAGGATAATGTCAATTAAATGCAGTACCATGTCTGTTGTATTTAGTGGTACGATGGTCAGGGTGGATCAGAGAAGGTGCTCTCTTCAAACCAATTCTAAAATATAGCATGGTACCCTGGGGAACGGTTCTGTAGATGAATGGTCGACTGGGGACACTAAACTTAAACTCTCAAAACCTGCCATTACGCTCTAAGGTAAGACTTTTCACCATCAGAAAACACACAAGCACATTCATGGCAAGGAAATTAATTTCAGCCAACAGGAAAATGATTATTCCCCGTTGACATAATTATAAACTAGGCATAATAAGTTAAGGTTGACATGACATCTGTGATCACACACCAAGTGAGATACATTCAATAACTCACTAGTAGACTGGTTTTCTTTCTTCAATATATCTCCACTTCTATAGTATCTGTAGAAATATACAGTGCATTCGTATTCAGACCCCTTGACTTTTTCCACATTTTGTTACGTTACAGGATTGTCTGTAGATTGATGAGGGAAATATTTTCTTAAATACATTTTAGAATAAAAATGTGGAAATGTCAAGAGGTCTCAATACTTTCTGAATGTATTGAACAAAAATATAAACGCAACATGCAACAATTTCAAAGATCTTACTGAGTTACAGTTTATATAAGGTAATCAGTCAATTGATATGAAAATGATTAGGCCCTAATCTATGGATTTCACATGACTGGTAATACAGATATGCGTCTGTTGGTCACAGATACCTTAAAAAAAAGGTTGGGGTGTGGATCAGAAAACCATTCAGTATCTGGTGTGACCACCACATCGCCTGATGCAGAGCAACAGATCTCCTTCTGATAGAGTTGATCAGGCTGTTGATTGTGGCCTGTAGAATCTTGTCCCATTCCTCTTCAATGGCTGTGCGAAGTTGCTGGATATTGGCGGGAGCTGGAACACGCTGTCGTACACGTCGATCCAGAGCAACCCAAACATGCTCAATGAGTGACATGTCTGAGTATGCAGGCCATGGAAGAACTGGGACATTTTGAGCTTCCAGGAATTGTGTACAGAACCTTGCGACATGGGGCCGTGCATTATCATGCTGAAACATGAGGTGATGAATGGAACGGCAATGGGCCTCATGATCTCATCACGGTATCTCAGTGTATTCACATTGCGATCAATAAAATGCAATTGTGTTCATTGTCTGTAGCTTATCCCTGCCCATACCATAACCCTACTGCCACCATGGGGCTGTACACGCTGTCTGCCAACTGCCCGGTACAGTTGAAACTGGGATTCATCCATGAAGAGCACACTTCTTCAACATACCAGTGGCCATCAAAGGTGAGCATTTGTCCACTGAAGTTGGTTACGACGCCGAACTGCAGTCAGGTGAAGTCCCTGGTGAAGACGGCAGGCACACAGATGAGCTTCCCTGAGATGGTTTTTGACAGTTTGTGCAGAAATTCTTTGGTTGTGCAAACCCACAGTTTCATCAGCTGTCCGGGTGGCTGATCTTAGACAATCCCACGGGTGAAGAAACCCGATGTGGAGGTCCTGGCTTAGCGTGGTTACACGTGGTCTGCGGTTGTGAGGTCGGTTGGACGTACTGCCAAATTCTCTAAAATGACGTTGGAGGCAGCTTATGGTAGAGAAATGAACATTCAGTTCTCTGGCAACAGCTCTGGTGGACATTCCTACAGTCAGCATGCCAATTGCACGCTCCCTAAAAACACGAGACATGTGTGACAAAACATTTTAGAGTGGCCTTTTATTGTCCCCATCACAAGGTGCACCTGTGTAAAAATAATGTTCTTTAATCAGCTTCTTGATATGTAACACCTGTCAGGTGGATGGATTATCTTGGCAAAGGAGAAATCCTCACATTTTTTTTTTTTACCTTTATTTAACTAGGCAAGTCAGTTAAAAACAAAATCTTATTTTCAATGACGGCCTAGGCACAGTGGGTTAACTGCATTGTTCAGGGGCAGAACGACAGATCTTTACCTTGTCAGCTCAGGGATTCAAGCTTGCAACCTTTCAGTTACTAGCCCAACGCTCTAACCCCTAGGCTACTTGCCACCCCACTAACAGGGATATAAACAAATTTGTGCACAACATTTAAGAGCACACTTGTTGTGCATATGTAACATTTATGGAATATTTTATTTCAGCTCATGAAATATGGCACAAACACTTTACATGCTGCGATTATATTTCTGTATACAGTACCAGTCAAAAGTTGACACACCTACTCATTCAAGGGTTTTTCTTTATTTTTTACTATTTTCTACATTGTAGAATTATAGTGGAGACATCATAACTATGAAATAACACATGGAATCATGTATTAACCAAAAAAGTGTAAAACAAATCAAAATATATTTTACATTTGAGATTCTCCAAAGTAGCCACATTTTGCCTTGATGACAGCTTTGCACACTCTTGGCATTCTCTCAACCAACGTCATGAGCTACAGTAGTCACCTGGAATGCATTTCAATTAACAGGTGTGCCTTGTTAAAAGTTCATTTGGGGAATTTCTTTCCTTCTTAATGTGTTTGAGCCAATCAGTTGTGTTGTGACAAGGTAGGGGTGTTATACAGAAGATAGCCTTATTTGGTAAAAGACCAAGTCCATATTATGGCAAGAACAACTCAAATAAGCAAAAAGAAATTACAGTCCATCATTACTTTAAGACATAAAGGTCAGTCATTGAGGAAAATGTCAAGAAAGGTTCAAGTTTCTTCAAGTGCAGTCGCAAAAACCTTTAAGCGCTATGATGAAACTGGCTCTCATGAGGACCGCTACAGGAAAGGACGACCCAGAGTTACCTCTGCTGCAGAGGATACGTTCATTAGAGTTACCAGCCTCAGAAATTGCAGCCCAAGTACATGCTTAACTGATTTTCAAGTAACAGACACATCTCAACATCAACTGTTCAGAGGAGACTGCATGAATCAGGCCTTCGTGGTTGAATTGCTGCAAAGGAACCACTAATAAAGGACACCAATAATAAGAAGAGACTTGCTTGGGCCAAGAGACATGAGCAATGGACATAAGACCGGTGGAAATCTTTCCTTTGGTCTGATGAGTCCAAATTTGAGATTTTTGGTTCCAACCGCTGTGTCTTTGTGAGACGCAGAGTAAGTGAATGGATGATCTCTGCATGTGTGGTTCCCACCGTGAAGCATGGAGGAGGAGGCGTGATGGTGTGGAGGTGCTTTGCTGGTGACATTGTCAGTAATTTATTAAGAATTCAAAGCACACTTAACCAGCATGGCTCCACAGCATTCTGCAGCGATACGCCATCCCATCTGCTTTGCGCTTAGTGGGACTATCATTTGTTTTTCAACAGGACAATGACCCAACACACCTCGAGGCTGTATAGGGGCTATTTGACCAAGAAGGAGAGTGATGGAGTGCTGCATCAGATGACCTGGCCTCCACAATCACCTTACCTCAACCCAATTGAGATTGTTTGGGATGAGTTGGACTGCAGAGTGAAGGAAAAGCAGCCAACAAGTGCTCAGCATATGTGGAAACACCTTCAAGACGGTTGGAAAAGCATTCCAGGTGAAGCTGGTTGAGAGAATGCCAAGAGCGTGTAAATTTGTCATCAAGGAAAAGGGTGGCTACTTTGAAGGATCTCAAATATATTTGATTTGTTTATCACTGGTTAATACATGATTCCATATGGGTTATTTCATAGTTTTGATGTCTTCACTATAATTCTACAATGTAGAAAATAGTACAAAATAAACAAAAACCCTTGAATGAGTAGGTGTGTCCAAGCTTTTGACTGGTACTGTATATACACAGAGGTGCTGCAGAGGCTTGGGGGGAGGATTGTGGGAAGTCACTCTGGGAAAACTGTTGTGATATGTTATTTTTCTATGTCGAACTCCCCCGGGGAAGATATAACATGTTCTGTATGTTCTCTTCATAATGCATAGCGAGTTCTCTGTCGCTTTTCTGCCACCCGACACGAAAAACAAACAAAGTGACAACAACTTCTTCATTTTACCACTGTTATTTTGTTTTACCATTGTAAGCTTTTTCCAAAAGATCCACTGATGTGGCATTCGGAGCAGTGTTATTCTTTTCCTCCAACGCATCAGTGTGCACAAGTGCAAAGAACGGTTTCAATATTTCATGTCAAGCACTGAGAGGAGACAACGAGAGAGAAGTAGTAATAATAAGCAACTTGAACAGAGGTGCTCTCCTCCAGAAAGGAGCAGGTTTGCCAACTCACTGGAGTTACATTTCCCCCCAAAAAAGCCCTCAAACCTAGCGACTTTTGGCAAACAACATGAACAATTTCAACAGAGGGAAAGATCTATAACTTTTGAGGTTGAAGTCAGTACGATTGTGCTGTAATGTAAACAGTGAACAAACTTTCTATAAGTATGTATTTCACTTTTGTGTTTAAGGTGTTAGCGAGGGAGATAACAAGGTATATGTGACTCAGCACAAAGCACTGATTTAAAACCCCTTTCAACTCCTTTGAGTTGGCTGCAGCTGCTCCCACCCTCACAAATCCATCCCAGAGAAAGCTTGGCTGGCATTATTCCAATCAGATAAGCTGTTTGGACCCACTGGGCTTCCTCCACTAAAGCGGCAGCAGCAAAGTCCCTGATAGAGGCTACAAACACATGTCTGGCTGTGTACTTCCCTCTTCACTTACATGTAGTGTCTCTTTCTTCACTCCTCTCCAGCTTGTTTTCCATGTGGCCTTGTCACGGTGTTTGGCAGATATTGCCAGTGTACTTCCTGACACTCCGTGACAGGAGATGCCACTCAAATCACGCTCACAGTAATAGAGGACAAAGGGTGGGTTGTTTGGCCAGACAAGGCTGATGACTTTTTCCTGTTGAATCCTAGTCGAGAGATTTGTAGCGTTAGACAGGGGTATGGTATTTCTACTGTCCTACAATGAACAAAAAAGGAAACCAGGCAGAAGGAGGTGAGCGTAAGCAAGAAACCGTTTTCTCATCTGTAACAACAATCTGACAGTTGCTCAAGAGTTTACCGTCTGCTGAGCACAATTACACAATAAACCCCACAGAATCTGGGCGGATCAGTAACGGGATGAGGATCAGTAACGGGATGAGCACTGCACGCAAAAACAGGATTGGAGGTTAGCGAGGGGAAGCAATGCATGAAAGTTCCATTTTCTGTCAGATTTTTGCCTTAAGCCAACCATGACCCCCCCCCCTTTTTTTCTTCTTTGAGGAAGGGACATCCATGAGATCGAAATTATAGTTTTAACCATGTTTTGAGGCTATACAGTGGAGTTAAACAAACTTATATTTGCGTTCTGATAGGGTTGTTGAACTAAGCTCATGAGGAATTTATATGTTATATTCTTCAAGAATCAATGGGTATACAGTATATTTCATTTTAAAGTTTAGGTTTATGCCAGAACTAAACGGTAAACTATTCAAAGCTTAGCAGTGTTGGGGTCCATTTCATTTCACTTTAGTAAATGAACATTTTCCTCAATGCTTTTCAATAAGGAAAATTTGGAATTGGAATTTCAGTCTACTTCCTGTCTTGACTGAATTGGTATGGAATTGACCTAAACCTTTCCCCTTAGCAATACAAATGACTTCAAAACAGTCAACACATACAGGCTAGTCTCCAAAAAAAGACCACAAATTGATCTACAAAAACACCACTTGTTGCTCAACTCTGTAAGCCAAGACGGCATCTGTACGTTAGGTGGACATACAGTATATCAGAGCTGAGGAGAAAATAAGTTGTGGAGCTCTGATCCTTTTCATAGCTTTATTTGTCGGTCCGATGGACGGAGATCCAAGTGAAGTGACACTCAGCATCTCACAGATCAGTCAGCCTGTGACTTCCGCTTGTGTGTCGAACAGACGTGACATATTTATTGTGCAGCCTGTGTTTCTGAGGTGACAGAAAGAGAGGAACAATGGGAGGCAATACTGATTAGCCGTCAGAACTGGCTCACCACCTCAGGCGCAGTGTGGACAGGAAAGAGGAGGCTCAGTGGCATTACAGTAGGGTCCACAGAACAGAGGTTAGAGACAGACAAACAGGAGTGTGACTGATGACATTGTGCTGAGCCTTGAAGAAGAAGCTGATTCTTTCACAGTCAGATGAAATGAGAGATTTAATCTTAATCCATTTCAATAAATATGCCCATATATACTGCAGACTGTTATTATGGAACAAAACAGACTGTGCCAATGATTGGTTAAAAGAAGCAGGTGGCCGTCATATCACATCTGTCTCCAGTCATTTTCTATTAATTTCCCGACTAGTCTACATGTTATATGGCCACCGTTTGTCAACAGCCAGCAGGTGATTTACTGAGCTTGGCTGACGTTTGGTATGGTGTGTCTTTCCTCTTAGAAGTTCCTTCCTCTTAGAAGTTTGTTGGAATCAGATTAAAAGGAGGGGGGATTTCAACCAAACATACAATTACTGCGATACGTTTCACAATAACTTTCAATTGAATGTGTTTTCTTAGAATGCTATTGATTTCAATTCGATGAAATTGTGGACATTCGTTGCTGTTTGTTTGTATTTTATTGCATATTTGTAACAACGGTACTCCAAGAATTCAAGATGGAGAAGCGTTGTGACTGCGTTGATCATTATCAACGCAGTCACAACCATAGACACTCTAGATTCAACCTCCTAAGGCAAACAGGTTTTTGTTCCATCTTAAATCATTGGACATATCTGAAATGTTCAGGCTAACTATTAAGCTTCATGGGGATGTTGGTCGTGTATGCATGCTTTTGCAGGCGCAGGGACTCTTAAAAAGCAGTCTATTCAAACTATGCCCAGAGTGGGTCGCAAAGCCCCGTAAAACTGCAGGCTAAATCCAGAATTGATTAAGGCGTGAGGTAGCGCCATAAATCCTCCATTATATTAAAGAACAATTTAGTTTCCATTGTGGAACCTATAAAACACCCTAATGTCCAATCTCACCCAATCACACATGAGTTATAGAGGTGCTTACCCTTGACATATTTATGTATACCCCATACCTTCCCAAGCAGGGGAGTCAATTAGCACTACTCCGGCTCAACAACCTATGAGGAAAAGAAAAATGCTGTTCAGGTAATATAGCTGGGAGAATCTCTCACCGCAGACCTTACACTTTGCCTAGCTAGAGGTCATATCGACCGTGTCAATACTTTCACTATCCTCACTGGTAATGGACATGTCAGTGTTTTTCAATGTCTGATATTTTACATGATATGGTCTGTCACAGGGAAAGGAATTGTGGCTTTTAGCTTAAAGATGGGTCAAACGGGCCCATCGTCTCGTAAAAGACCTGTGTAAATCTTCTGGTCCCACTGCTTCCCTGAAGGGATCGATACCAGATCTTAAATTGATGAATGAGTGCTCGATGAACTCAATCTGTGATTTTGTGTTGTAAGCACGCCTTATCTCTCTGTGGGCAGCAGAGAAGTCTTTGGGGAATGGGAAGTCTGAGGTCAATGAGATAAAACAGGGCATCCTGAATATGTCATAGACTTGCTTAATGCTCTTATAGAGTACATTTATTTATGCTTATTTAGCGTATGACTAATGTTGCCTATGACTGATGTTGCCTATGACTAATTTTGCCTATGACTGATGTTGCCTATGACTAATGTTGCCTATGACTAATGTTGCCTATGACTGATGTTGCCTATGACTAATTTTGCCTATGACTAATGTTACCTATGACTGATGTTGCCTATGACTGATGTTGCCTATGACTAACATTGCCTATGACTAATGTTGCCTATGACTAATGTTGCCTATGACTAATGTTGCCTATGACTAATGTTGCCTATGACTAATGTTGCCTATGACTAATGTTGCCTATGACTAATGTTGCCTATGACTAATGTTGCCTATGACTAATGTTGCCTATGACTAATGTTGCCTATGACTAATGTTGCCTATGACTGATGTTGCCTATGACTAATGTTGCCTATGACTAATGTTGCCTATGACTAATGTTGCCTATGACTAATGTTGCCTATGACTAATGTTGCCTATGACTGATGTTGCCTATGACTAATGTTGCCTATGACTAATGTTGCCTATGACTAATGTTGCCTATGACTGATGTTGCCTATGACTAATTTTGCCTATGACTAATGTTGCCTATGACTGATGTTGCCTATACTGATGTTGCCTATGACTAACATTGCCTATGACTAATGTTGCCTATGATTAATGTTGCCTATGACTGATGTTGCCTATGACTAATGTTGCCTATGATTAATGTTGCCTATGATTAATGTTGACTATATCTAATGTTGCCTATGACTAATGTTGCCTATGATTAAAGTTGCCTATGATTAATGTTGACTATATCTAATGTTGCCTATGACTAATGTTGCCTATGATTAATGTTGCCTATGATTAATGTTGACTATATCTAATGTTGCCTATGACTAATGTTGCCTATGAATGATGTTGCCTATGATTAATGTTGACTATATCTAATGTTGCCTATGACTAATGTTGCCTATGACTAATGTTGCCTATGACTGATGTTGCCTATGATTAATGTTGACTATATCTAATGTTGCCTATGACTAATGTTGTCTATGACTAATGTTGCCTATGACTAATGTTGCCTATGACTAATGTTGCCTATGACTGATGTTGCCTATGACTGATGTTGACTATGACTAATGTTGCCTATGACTAATGTTGTATATGAGTAATGTTGCCTATGATTAATGTTGCCTATGACTAATGTTGTCTATGACTAATGTTGCCTATGACTAATGTTGCCTATGACTAATGTTGCCTATGACTAATATTGACTATGACTGATGTTGCCTATGACTAATGTTGCCTATGACTGATGTTGCCTATGACTAATGTTGCCTATGACTAATGTTGACTATGACTAATGTTGCCTATGACTAATGTTGACTATGACTAATGTTGCCTATGACTAATGTTGCCTATGACTGATGTTGACTATGACTAATGTTGCCTATGACTAACGTTGCCTATGATTAATGTTGCCTATGACTAATGTTGCCTATGACTAATGTTGCCTATGACTAATGTTGCCTATGACTAATGTTGACTATGATTAATGTTGCCTATGACTAATGTTGCCTATGATTAATGTTGACTATATCTAATGTTGCCTATGACTAATGTTGACTATGATTAATGTTGCCTATGACTAATGTTGCCTATGATTAATGTTGACTATATCTAATGTTGCCTATGACTAATGTTGCCTATGATTAATGTTGCCTATGATTAATGTTGACTATATCTAATGTTGCCTATGACTAATGTTGCCTATGATTAATGTTGCCTATGATTAATGTTGACTATATCTAATGTTGCCTATGACTAATGTTGCCTATGATTAATGTTGCCTATGATTAATGTTGACTATATCTAATGTTGCCTATGACTAATGTTGCCTATGACTAATGTTGCCTATGACTAATGTTGCCTATGATTAATGTTGCCTATGACTAACGTTGCCTATGATTAATGTTGCCTATGACTAATGCTGCCTATGACTAATGTTGCCTATGACTAATGTTGCCTATGACTAATGTTGACTATGATTAATGTTGACTATGATTAATGGTGCCTATGACTAATGTTGCCTATGACTAATGTTGCCTATGACTAATGTTGCCTATGACTAATGTTGCCTATGACTAATGTTGACTATGATTAATGTTGCCTATGACTAATGTTGCCTATGACTGATGTTGACTATGACGAATGTTGCCTATAAATAATGTTGCCTATGACTAATGTTGCCTATGATTAATGTTGACTATATCTAATGTTGGCTATGACTAATGTTGCCTATGATTAATGTTGCCTATGATTAATGTTGACTATATCTAATGTTGCCTATGTCTAATGTTGCCTATGATTAATGTTGCCTATGATTAATGTTGACTATATCTAATGTTGCCTATGACTAATGTTGCCTATGATTAATGTTGCCTATGATTAATGTTGACTATATCTAATGTTGCCTATGACTAATGTTGCCTATGATTAAAGTTGCCTATGATTAATGTTGACTATATCTAATGTTGCCTATGACTAATGTTGCCTATGATTAATGTTGCCTATGATTAATGTTGACTATATCTAATGTTGCCTATGACTAATGTTGCCTATGAATGATGTTGCCTATGATTAATGTTGACTATATCTAATGTTGCCTATGACTAATGTTGCCTATGACTAATGTTGCCTATGACTGATGTTGCCTATGATTAATGTTGACTATATCTAATGTTGCCTATGACTAATGTTGTCTATGACTAATGTTGCCTATGACTAATGTTGCCTATGACTAATGTTGCCTATGACTGATGTTGCCTATGACTGATGTTGACTATGACTAATGTTGCCTATGACTAATGTTGTATATGAGTAATGTTGCCTATGATTAATGTTGCCTATGACTAATGTTGTCTATGACTAATGTTGCCTATGACTAATGTTGCCTATGACTAATGTTGCCTATGACTAATATTGACTATGACTGATGTTGCCTATGACTAATGTTGCCTATGACTGATGTTGCCTATGACTAATGTTGCCTATGACTAATGTTGACTATGACTAATGTTGCCTATGACTGATGTTGCCTATGATTAATGTTGCCTATGATTAATGTTGCCTATGACTGATGTTGCCTATGACTAATGTTGTCTATGACTAATGTTGCCTATGACTAATGTTGCCTATGACTGATGTTGCCTATGACTAATGTTGCCTATGACTAATGTTGCCTATGACTAATGTTGCCTATGACTAATGTTGCCTATGACTAATGTTGCCTATGACTAATGTTGCATATGATTAATGTTGCCTATGACTAATGCTGCCTTTGACTAATGATGCCTATGACTAATGTTGCCTATGACTGATGTTGCCTATGACTAATGTTGCCTATGACTAATGTTGCCTATGACTGATGTTGCCTATGACTAATGTTGCCTATGACTAATGTTGCCTATGATTAATGTTGCCTATGACTGATGTTGCCTATGACTAATGTTGCCTATGACTAATATTGACTATGACTGATGTTGCCTATGACTGATGTTGCCTATGACTGATGTTGCCTATGACTAATGTTGCCTATGACTGATGTTGCCTATGACTAATGTTGCCTATGACTGATGTTGACTATGACTAATGTTGCCTATGACTAATGTTGCCTATGACTAATGTTGCCTATGACTAATGTTGCCTATGACTAATGTTGCCTATGATTAATGTTGCCTATGACTGATGTTGCCTATGACTAATGTTGCCTATGACTAATGTTGCCTATGACTAATGTTGCCTATGACTAATGTGCACCATGATTAATACAGCAACATTGGGACATGTTTCTGATATGGTCCAAGAGATGTATTGTCTGGACAGTTATTTTTACTGGACCTTACATTACTTACATTTGAATTATATTGTTGCATGAAATATATTATATCATAAACAATTCATCCTAACAAAAAATGTATGAAAAAAGTGTGAAATTGAACTCATGAATGACATCATGCAACCTTGTTAATATCTGAAAATTAATCAAACTATTCATTTTAAAAACATTTTCTGCTGCAAATAATCTGCCCGAATAATGGCCATTTGGCCACTGACGTGCGCCATAAATCAAAGGGACTGACGGTTTGTTTACCTGGTGGGGTTGGTAGGAGGCCTGAAACAGCAGTATCTTAGCCTGCCAGCTGTTCACCTTTCTGTGCAGTTAGGATCTGAGTTTTCAAACATATTTAATTCTGCTCATCCATTGTCCTCATCAAGAGTTTATAGCTAACTTTGCATCAGCGATACGTTACTGTCCCAGAGATTTGAGTAAATAGGTCGTTCCCTTACTCTCCCTGTGTGAAAAGTGCTTGTCAATAATCCTCAGACTGATATTTTGTTCACTAATATTCTTTTGACCAATCAGATCAGCTCTGAAAAATATCTGATGTGTAAAGATATGTGATTGGTCAAAAGACCAATTAGTGGGACAAAAGATCAGAATTGGGCTGCATGTGTAAATGGAGCCTTAGAGAGACAAACATGTCTGACAGCATTTTCTTCACCAACAATTTCCTACTCTTTACTTCCTCCAACAAAAGCCTCTGGGCCAGCATGGATAATTGGAGAACGGCAAGTCCGGTACACTTGCTGAAATTGATTTGAGGTCCTTGGTGACAAACACACAGTGGATTGTATCTTGCCCTAGCTGTCTTGGCTGCACCTTCTGTCCTCCTCCAGTCTCCGCTGGTCACCCACTACAGGAACTCTAGGGACACTATAGCGCTCTCCAGCTCCACAGCCTCTCTCTGCTGCTCTGAATCCGGGGGCTGAGGCTAATTGGTGGATCCACCAGGGAGCCCTCCACTATGCACTCACAAAGATGGGCTCATTTGCAAGCATGTGATCTCCCCTGCAGGCCCCATGCCAAACAGGGCATGTGCTGGAGTAGAGGAGTGGGCGGGGCTTGGGGGGCTGGGAGATGGTACCCGCCCGGTGGGAAATGGCAAGTGGGGTTGGCAGAGATAGTCTCAGAGGTAATTCCCCCTGAACCATAAAATGCCCTTTATTAGGGGTTTTGCATGGAAATGTATCTAATTGAATTAGTCCAATAGACAAACCGGTAAATTAAGTTACCTACATCCATTGCACCTTCTAGTACAATAGCATATGCAGATGCTATTCAGAATGCAGTGAAAGTACTCATAACATGTATTTATACCAGCAGTAGGGAGATGACAATTAGTAATTGACAGGCAGAGGGTGGCGCTTTTTTAAGAGGCTTACTCGCTATCATGGACCACAGGAGGCTGGTGAGCGGAGGAGGGAGGACGGCTCATAACAATGGGTGGAACGGAATGGTATCAAACACATGGAAACAATGTGTTTGATGTGTTTGATACCGTTTCATTTATTCTATTCCAGCCATTACTTGGAGCCCGTCCTCCCCAATTAAGGTGCCACCAGCCGCCTGTGGTCTGGCCAATTGATGGTCAGTCCCACCTCAGGGACTCTTTTGTTGTGCATGCTCTGTCTGGTGCCACAAGCAGAAGGGATCTCAAAAGGGATATTCAGAAGTAAATAAAAGAGAGGACCACACCAAAAAACCTGGAATAAATCTTCCATTTCACCCCTCATGCTTTAAAAGTCTTACTGAAAACTAGTGTTTTCAAATCTTTTGGTTGGGTTGCCATTTTAAACTCCTCCATTCACCCCTTTAGGCCCACTCCAGAATTCCAATGCGGTCCTCAATATTCAAAATTGATGAAAATAAGTGAATACTTCCTCCAGCTGAGCGGCAGAATGTTTTGAGGCTGTTTATTGGGACACTGAAGCAGATCACAAGTACTGGAAACATCTGCACTGCAATTAACGGCCAGAATCTCATCTATTACCCAACGAGGACATGACAGTCAGATTCTCACCTGTTACCCAATGATTATATGACAGTCAGAATCTTATCTGTTACCCAATGAGTACATGACAGTTAGAATCTCATCTGTTACCCAATGAGTACATGACGGTCAGAATCTCATCTGTTACCCAATGAGTACATGACGGTTAGAATCTCATCTGTTACCCAATGAGTACATGACGGTTAGAATCTCATCTGTTACCCAAGGAGTACATGACAGTCAGAATCTCATCTGTTACCCAATGAGTACATGACGGTTAGAATCTCATCTGTTACCCAATGAGTACATGACGGTCAGAATCTCATCTGTTACCCAATGAGTACATGACGGTCAAAATCTCATCTGTTACCCAATGAGTACATGACGGTCAGAATCTCATCTGTTACCCAATGAGTACATGACGGTCAGAATCTCATCTGTTACCCAATGAGTACATGACGGTCAAAATCTCATCTGTTACCCAATGAGTACATGACGGTCAGAATCTCATCTGTTACCCAATGAGTACATGACGGTCAGAATCTCATCTGTTACCCAATGAGTACATGACGGTCAAAATCTCATCTGTTACCCAATGAGTACATGACGGTCAGATTCTCCAATATAGTTAAGAGGGAGGCAAAGAAAATGAATCACTAAAAAACAAATTGCATTGTCCTCATCAAAAGTTATGGCTATCTTTGCTACAGCAACATTGAATTATATTTTTATTCAGCATTTGATTGTCCTGAGTTTAGTTAGTCATTTCTAATGTTTGGCCAGAGTCAAAAGTAACAACCAAATTTCAAAATAATAGCTTGTTCTCAAAAGTTTAGCAACATATGGAAAAATACATTAAATAGTAAATAAAGACAGTCTGCCATAAATATTCTGCCCTTTCCTGTCTTTTTTAACAGTGCACTTATTATGGCTGTGACTCTGCATAAAAACATTGGGCCGGCCTGACGCTAGCAAGCATCATCCCGCTGCGTTGTCTTGTGAGACAGCGGGAAACAAACAGCAATTACAAAGACACCATTATTACGCCGAGACGTTCTAGGGGAAACTTTCCCCCGTCACATCTTGCTATAGCGCTGCCGATTCCTTTCTTGGCCAAATAATGATGAGCTTTGTCCCTCCGGCACATTAAAACAGGCAATTCTGCCAGCCTAGAGATGGCCCAGTCAACAGGCTCTGAACCAGAAGCTCAATGACACACACCTAGGGATGGATGAAGTAATGAATAATGATTGCCTAGCCCTGGGAGTGTGGGCGTAAAGGGGGCCTTGGAGGGACCCCCCTATGCGGATGATGAGCAAGAAAGATCTCAGTTTGTAATTACACCCTGGTTTCTTTCCTTACTGTATCTGGAGTGTGCCGTTAGTGGGTTGAGGAAAAAACTAATCTGACTGAAGTTTGTCAGGTAGAGAGGCTTGTCCTTAGGAACAGTTCTGGGGGTTTTGGAGGAAAGTATCAACAGATATGTTTTTAGGCCTATGTGTGTTATGTTGCCTTTTTAAAGCTAACCTGGGCATTTGAGTCACCGTTCTTCATCTACAGATCCAATCATTTCTGGGTAACAAAGTCAGTTAGTCAAATTGTTTTTTCAAATGCATTGTGTCGCTCAATAAAGTTACTTTAAGATGATTTGGACATGCTTCAAAATAAAAAATGCTTAAAACCTACGGGATCGGTGTTCCTATACCGGGACGGTTGTTGCCAATGTGCGCTAATGTGACTAGAATGACGTAAGTAACAGCCAACTTTCCAGGACATAGACATGTCTTATATATGCAGAAAGCTTAAATTATTGTTAATCTAACTGCTCTGTCCAATTTACAGTAGCTATTACAGTGCCAAAAAGACCATGCTATTGATTGAGGAGTGCACAACAACAAAAAATGTATCACGGCAACTGGTTTGATACATTCACCTCTGAAGGTAAATGATGTACTTACATTCAGTAATCGTGCTCTGATTTGTCATCCTGAGGGTCCCAGAGATAAAATGTAGTATAGTTTTGTTTGATAAAATCTATTTTTATATTCAAATTTAGGAACTGGGTTGTACAGTTTGAACCCCTTCTGTTTCTTGTCCATACTAATACCAGCAAATCAATGTAATTTTGTAATTTGGGTGAACTATTAAAAACATCTCACAACTTCATCAATTTCTCATAAAGAGTTGCAGATAGAAGAGAAAGATGTTTGTGATAATCCAGAAACAATTTGAGCAAGGGAATAGAATTACAAGATAAAAGCAGACTAAATGATACGTTTATTTTATTTTCTCACAAGTTTGTAAGCAGAGTGTAGATGTGAACATAAAAATAACAAGGACAACATTCAGAAAGCATTTGAAGTATTTCAGTCGCTTTTGCTTAAGGGCATAGCCGTCAATAAGCAGTGAAAACAGACTCTTTAAAGGAGAGAGAGAAAGAAAAAAACATAAGGAATGAGAGAGAATAAGAGAAAACAGGAGATAGAAAACTGAAAAAATAACATCCAGATATGTAATGCGACACCCGCAACCCGACACCTGTCACATGCATTTAAATAATTTACTAAACGTTATCAGGATTGCTTTGAAAGTGCGAGTCATCCTGTGATATAATCTCCCCCCCTCTCTCTCTGACAGGTGCCTCTGCAAACAAGACGCTTGCATCTCATACCGTAAACCTGTAGAGGCCACTTTAATGAATAATATATGTCTGACTCAGAGGATGAGCCCTGGATGAGGGGTATCAGCTAGAGTGGAGTGATTTCAGGGATGGTAGAGGGATGAAGAGAGTGTACGTGGGATGTAGGGTTGGAGAGAGGGTACGTGGGATGTAGGGATGGATAGAGGGTACGTGGGATGTAGGGATGGATAGAGGGGGCGTGGGATGTAGGGATGGATAGAGGGTACGTGGGATGTAGGGATGGATAGAGGGGGCGTGGGATGTAGGGATGGATAGAGGGTACGTAGGATGGATAGAGGGGGCGTGGGATGTAGGGATGGATAGAGGGTACGTGGGATGTAGGGATGGATAGAGGGGGCGTGGGATGTAGGGATGGATAGAGGGGGCGTGGGATGTAGGGATGGTAGAGGGAGGGAGAGAGTGTACGTGGGATGTAGGGATGGATAGAGGAGGCGTGGGATGTAGGGATGGTAGAGGGAGGGAGAGAGGGGACGAGGAATGGAATGATGTTAGAGGGATGAGAGAGGGGAAGTGGGATGTAGGGATGGTGAGAGGGAACGTGGGTTGTAGGGAGGGTAGAGGGATAGAGAGAGGGGACAGTAGAGGAGGCTGGTGGGAGGCGCTATAGGAGGACAGTCTCATTGTATTGGCTGAAAGGGAATAAATGAAACGGTATCAAAACACAAACATACAGCATAGAAACCACGTTTGACTCTAATCCATAAATTCCATTTCAGCCATTACATTCAGCCCATCCTGTAATAGCTCCTCCCACCAGCCTCCTCATGTTTGTTTATGGGTAGGGTGTAGAGAGGTTAGGTGGCTTGGAGTGGCAGGGGGTGCGGTGAGGGAGGTGCGGTAGTTGTCTGGATCGAGTAGTGGACGAGTACTGGATGAGTAGTGAATGAGTAGTGTGTGAGTAGTGTATGAGCAGGGATGGGTAGTGGATGAGTAGGGACGAGTAGTGGATGTAGTGGATGAGTAGTGTATGAATAGGGATGAGTAGTGTATGAGTAGGGATGAGTAGTGGATGTAGTGGATGGGTAGTGTATGAATAGGGATGAGTAGTGTATGAGTAGGGATGAGCAGTGTATGAGTAGGGATGAGTAGTGTATGAATAGGGATGAGTAGTGGACAAGTAGGGATGAGTAGTGGATGTAGTGGATGAGTAGCGTATGAATAGGGATGAGTAGTGTATGAGTAGGGATGAGTAGTGGATGAATAGGGATGAGTAGTGGATGAGTAGGGATGAGTAGTGTATGTTGTGGATGAGTAGTGTATGAATAGGGATGAGTAGTGTATGAGTAGGGATGAGTAGTGGATGTAGTGGATGGGTAGTGTATGAATAGGGATGAGTAGTGTATGAGTAGGGATGAGCAGTGTATGAGTAGGGATGAGTAGTGTATGAATAGGGATGAGTAGTGGACGAGTAGGGATGAGTAGTGGATGTAGTGGATGAGTAGTGTATGAATAGGTATGAGTAGTGGATGAGTAGGGATGAGTAGTGGATGTAGTGGATGAGTAGTGTATGAATAGGGATGAGTAGTGTATGCGTAGGGATGAGTAGTGTATGAGTAGGGTATGAGTAGGGATGAAAAGTTGATGTAATGGATGAGTAGTGTATGAGTATGGATGAATAGTGGATGTAGTGGATTAGTAGTGTATGAGTAGGGATGAATAGTGGATGTAATGGATGAGTAGTGTATGAGTAGGGATGAGTAGTGTATGAGTAGGGATGAGTAGAGTATGAGTGTGGATGAATAGTGGATGTAGTGGATGAGTAGTGTACGAGTCGGGATGAATAGTGGATGTAATGAATGAGTAGTGTATGAGTAGGGATGAGTAGAGTATGAGTATGGATGAATAGTGGATGTAGTGGATGAGTAGTGTATGAGTAGGGATGAATAGTGGATGTAATGGATGAGTAGTGTATGAGTAGGGATGAGTAGAGTATGGGTGTGGATGAGTAGTGGATGTAGTGGATGAGTAGTGTATGAATAGGGATGAGTAGTGGATGAGTAGGGATGAGTAGTGGATGTACTGGATGAGTAGTGTATGAATAAGGATGAGTAGTTTATGAGTAGGGATGAGTAGTGGATGTAGTGGATGGGTAGTGTATGAATAGGGATGAGTAGTGGATGAGTAGGGATGAGCAGTGTATGAGTAGGGATGAGTAGTGGATGAGTAGGGATGAGTAGTGGATGTAGTGGATGAGTAGTGTATGAATAGGGATGAGTAGTGGATGAGTAGGGATGCGTAGTGGATGTAGTGGATGAGCAGTGTATGAATAGGGATGAGTAGTGTATGAGTAGGGATGAGTAGTGTATGAGTAGGGATGAGTAGTGTATGAATAGGGATGAGTAGTGGATGAGTAGGGATGAGTAGTGTATGTAGTGGATGAGTAGTGTATGAGTAGGGATGAGTAGTGGATGTAGTGGATGGGTAGTGTATGAATAGGGATGAGTAGTGTATGAGTAGGGATGAATAGTGGATGTAGTGGATGAGTAGGGATGAGTAGTGCATGAGTAGGGATGAGTAATGGATGTAGTGGATGAATAGTGGATGTAGTGTATGAGTGTAGATGAGTAGTGTATAAGTAGGGATGAATAGTGGCTGTAGTGGATGAGTAGGGATGAGTAGAGTATGAGTAGGGATGAATAGTGGCTGTAGTGGATGAGTAGTGCATGAGCCGGGATGAATAGCGTATGAGTAGGGATAAGTAGTGTATGAGTAGGGATGAATAGTGTATGAGTAGGGATGAGTAGTGTATGAGTAGGGATGAATAGTGTATGAGTATGGATGAATAGTGGATGAGTATGGATGAATAGTGGATGAGTAGGGATGAATAGTGGATGAGTAGGGATGAATAGTGAATGAGTAAGGATGAATAGTGTATGTAGTGGATTAGTAGTGATGTGGGTCTAAATGGTTGTGAGAGTTTAGAGGGAGAGGCAACACTGGTGTTACTTCAAAGGATTGGGAAGTCGAGATGAACAACAGTGTGTGTCTGAGGGGTGAGGGAGTAGGGAGGAACACTAGTGTGTGTCTGAGGGGTGAGGGAGTAGGGAGTAGGGAGGAACACTAGTGTGTGTGAGGGGTGAAGGAGTAGGGAGGAACACTAGTGTGTGTCTGAAGGGTGAGGGAGTAGGGAGTAGGGAGGAACACTGGTGTGTGTGAGGGGTGAAGGAGTAGGGAGGAACACTATTGTGTGTGTGAGGGTTGAGAGAGTAGGGAGGAACACTAGTGTGTGTCTGAGGGGTGAGGGAGTAGGGAGGAACACTATTGTTTGTGAGGGGTGAGAGAGTAGGGAGGAACACTATTGTGTGTGTGAGGGTTGAGAGAGTAGGGAGGAACACTAGTGTGTGTGAGGGGTGAGAGAGTAGGGAGGAACACTAGTGTGTGTCTGAGGGGTGAGAGAGTAGGGAGGAACACTAGTGTGTGTGAGGGGTGAGAGAGTAGGGAGGAACACTAGTGTGTGTCTGAGGGGTGAAGGAGTAGGGAGGAACACTAGTGTGTGTCTGAGGGGTGAGAGAGTAGGGAGGAACACTAGTGTGTGTGAGGGGTGAGAGAGTAGGGAGGAACACTAGTGTGTGTCTGAGGGGTGAGAGAGTAGGGAGGAACACTAGTGTGTGTCTGAGGGGTGAGAGAGTAGGGAGGAACACTAGTGTGTGTCTGAGGGGTGAGGGAGTAGGGAGGAACACTATTGTGTGTGAGGGGTGAGAGTAGGGAGGAACACTAGTGTGTGTGAGGGGTGAGAGAGTAGGGAGGAACACTAGTGTGTGTGAGGGGTGAGAGAGTAGGGAGGAACACTAGTGTGTGTCTGAGGGGTGAGAGAGTAGGGAGGAACACTAGTGTGTGTCTGAGGTGTGAGAGAGTAGGGAGGAACACTAGTGTGTGTCTGAGGTGTGAGAGAGTAGGGATTAGGGAGGAACACTAGTGTGTGTCTGAGGGGTGAGAGAGTAGGGAGGAACACTAGTGTGTGTGAGGGGTGAGAGAGTAGGGAGGAACACTATTGTGTGTGAGGGGTGAGAGAGTAGGGAGGAACACTAGTGTGTGTCTGAGGGGTGAGAGAGTAGGGAGGAACACTAGTGTGTGTGAGGGGTGAGAGAGTAGGGAGGAACACTAGTGTGTGTCTGAGGGGTGAGAGAGTAGGGAGGAACACTAGTGTGTGTCTGAGGGGTGAGAGTTGAGGGAGTAGAGATGGACACCAGTGTGTGTCTGAGGGGTGAGGGAGTAGGGAGGAACACTAGTGTGTGTCTGAGGGGTGAGGGAGTAGGGAGGAACACTATTGTGTGTGAGGGGTGAGAGAGTAGGGAGGAACACTAGTGTGTGTGAGGGGTGAGAGAGTAGGGAGGAACACTTGTGTGTGTCTGAGGGGTGAGAGAGTAGGGAGGAACACTAGTGTGTGTCTGAGGGGTGAGAGAGTAGGGAGGAACACTAGTGTGTGTCTGAGGGGTGAGAGAGTAGGGAGGAACACCAGTGTGTGTCTGAGGGGTGAGGGAGTAGGGAGGAACACTATTGTGTGTGAGGGGTGAGAGAGTAGGGAGGAACACTAGTGTGTGTCTGAGGGGTGAGAGAGTAGGGAGGAACACTAGTGTGTGTCTGAGGGGTGAGGGAGTAGGGAGGAACACTATTGTGTGTGAGGGGTGAGAGAGTAGGGAGGAACACTTGTGTGTGTCTGAGGGGTGAGAGAGTAGGGAGGAACACTAGTGTGTGTCTGAGGGGTGAGAGAGTAGGGAGGAACACTAGTGTGTGTCTGAGGGGTGAGAGAGTAGGGAGGAACACTAGTGTGTGTCTGAGGTGTGAGAGAGTAGGGATTAGGGAGGAACACTAGTGTGTGTCTGAGGTGTGAGAGAGTAGGGATTAGGGAGGAACACTAGTGTGTGTCTGAGGGGTGAGAGAGTAGGGAGGAACACTATTGTGTGTGAGGGGTGAGAGAGTAGGGAAGAACACTATTGTGTGTCTGGGGGGTGAAGGAGTAGGGAGGAACACTAGTGTGTGTCTGAGGGGTGAGAGAGTAGGGAGGAACACTAGTGTGTGTCTGGGGGGTGAAGGAGTAGGGAGGAACACTAGTGTGTGTCTGAGGGGTGAGAGAGTAGGGAGGAACACTAGTGTGTGTCTGAGGGGTGAGAGAGTAGGGAGGAACACTAGTGTGTGTCTGAGGGGTGAGAGAGTAGGGAGGAACACTAGTGTGTGTCTGAGGGGTGAGAGAGTAGGGAGGAACACTAGTGTGTTTGAGGGGTAAGAGAGTAGGGAGGAACACTAGTGTGTGTCTGAGGGGTAAGAGAGTAGGGAGGAACACCAGTGTGTGTCTGAGGTGTGAGGGAGTAGTGATGGACACCAGTGTGTGTCTGAGGTGTGAGGGAGTAGAGATGGACACCAGTGTGTGTCTGAGGTGTGAGGGAATAGTGATGGATACCAGTGTGTGTCTGAGGTGTGAGGGAGTAGAGATGGACACCAGTGTGTGTCTGAGGTGTGAGGGAGTAGAGATGGACACCAGTGTGTGTCTGAGGTGTGAGGGAATAGTGATGGACACCAGTGTGTGTCTGAGGGGTGAGAGTTGAGGGAGTAGAGATGGACACCAGTGTGTGTCTGAGGTGTGAGGGAGTAGTGATGGACACCAGTGTGTGTCTGAGGGGTAAGGGGTGAGGGGTGAGGGAGTAGAGATGGACACCAGTGTGTGTCTGATGGGTAAGGGGTGAGGGGTGAGGGAGTAGAGATGGACACCAGTGTGTGTCTGATGGGTAAGGGGTGAGGGATTAGGAAGGAACACCAGTGTGTGTCTGAGGGGTGAGGGGTGAGGGGTGAGGGAGTAGAGATGGACACCAGTGTGTGTCTGATGGGTAAGGGGTGAGGGATTAGGAAGGAACACCAGTGTGTGTCTGAGGGGTGAGGGGTGAGGGAGTAGAGATGGACACCAGTTTGTGTCTGAGGGGTGAGGGGTGAGGGGTGAGGGAGTAGAGATGGACACCAGTGTGTGTCTGAGGGGTGAGGGAGTAGGGAGGAACACCAGTGTGTGTCTGAGGGGTGAGGCAGTAGGGAGGAACACTGGTATGTGTGTCTGTGTGTGGTGATGTAATTGTAATGAGTTGTGTGATTCGGCATTTGGACATCGAACATGAATCGATTCTGATTGCTTGTCTTTGTGAAATAGCTTTGAAATCAACCTTTTGTTACACATCCATGTCGGAAGACAGCCGACTCTACAGTAAGTAGCACAATATACAATACCAGTCCCTATTAATGTGCAGGGGCCATTATTTACTGTGAATGTGACAGATTGCAAGAGAGAGTGGAGACTGGATAAAAGAGAGAGAAGAAGAGTTAGAGGAGTGAGGGTTCAGTCAAGCAAGCCCGGCTTACTGTCAGCGCAATCACTTAGCTCATTTGTAAACAGCCTTTCATAACACCATTAATTAAGCATCCTGGTCAATGCATGGCAGTAGCGCCATTAAAAGCAAACAGAATTAGCGGGCCATGAAGCTAACGCATGGGCTCGTTAAATTTATGGAGAAGGAGGTGAGCTCCCCCAACGCGTGTACAGCTGATTAACTTCAGGAAGGGGGTTCTCTTGCCAGGCCCAGTCAATCAGCACTGGCTGTTTGCGAAGGCAACGAGGCTTCACGCTGCTAATGCTGCACAAGTCAAGCGTGTGCACATCTTTCTCTGCACACAGCCACAAGTACATTTGCCACATAGTAAATTTGGCAGAGACACATAGGTTTGGGCATCCTGTTTTCTGACTGACAAGGGTGTGCAAGGAATGTGTAAATACTCTGGAATGGTGAGGTTGTGTGTAACACATATGGTGCTCATTGAAACTTTTGATAGGACTACTGTTACCATTCCTGTATGGCATATAGTCAATGGCTTTTTTCTCATGTAGGCCTGCAGTTAGTCATCATTTTGGTAAACCCAGTCCAAACAAACAAAAGGCTGGGCAATGTTCATAGCAGGCGACACAAAATCAGTTCCCCTTAAAAGTGCAAGACAGACTACCTTTACATCAAAGCAGAGAGTAAGAGTTAAAAGTCATCCTCTTATACACTGCCATAAAGATCAATCATACACACCAGAATTGACATTTTTCAAGATTGACATAATTATTCATTCATCAAGGCTTAGACCGTGCTGATGCAACAGAGAGAAACAGGTTTCAAAAGGCTTGGGAGGCTTTCAATCACATAAAATTGCACTTGAATGTGATTAGTGACTATAGAAGGGTCTCCTCATATAAAACAATGGCACTAATCACTCACTCAAGTTCTAGGAGCTCCTGTAGCATCTATGCACTTGCCATGATTCATTTCCAAGTGAGCCCTTGCAAATGTGGCTCCTTCATCTGGCATTATTTCACTTATTATTACCTTCCCAACACTGACTTGTGATGTATGTGCAAACGTCACATTATGAATCAAACGTCTTCAACATGCCCAGAAACTACAGTTGAAGTCAGAAGTCTACATACACTTAGGTTGGAATCATTAAAACTTGTTTTTCAACAACTCCACAACTTTCTTGTTAACAAACTATAGTTGTGGCAAGTTGGCTAGGACATTTACTTTGTGGATGACACAAGTAATTTTTCCAACAATTGTTTACAGACAGATTATTTCACTTATAATTCACTGTATCACAATTCCAGTGGGTCAGAAGTTTAGATACACTAAATTGACTGTGACTTTAAAAAACTTGGAAATTCCAGAAAATGATGTCATGGCTTTAGAAGCTTCTGATAGGCTAATTGACACAATTTGAGTCAATTGGAGGTGTACCTGTGGATGTATTTCAAGGCCTACCTTCAAACTCAGTGCTTCTTTAATTGAAATCAAGGGGAAATCAAAAGAAATCAGCCAAGACCTACAAAAAATTGTAGACCTCCACAAGTCTGGGTTATCCTTGGGAGGAATTTCCAAACGCCTGAAGGTACCACGTTCATCTGCACAAACAATATTACACCAGTATAAACACCATGGGATCATGCAGCCGTCATACCGCTCAGGAAGCAGACGCGTTCTGTCTCCTAGAGATGAACAGACTTTGGTGCGAAAAGTGCAAATCAATCCCAGAACAACAACAAAGGACCATGTGAAGATGCTGGAGGAAACAGGTACACAAGTATCTATATCCATAAAAAAAGCCAGACTACGGTTTGCAACTGCACATGGGGACAAATATCATACTTTTGGAGAAATGTCCTCTGGTCTCATGAAACAAAAATAGAACTGTTTGGCCATGATGACCATCGTTATGTTTGGAGGAAAAGGGGGAGGCTTGCAAGTCGAAGAACACCATCCCAACCGAGAAGCACGGGGGTGGCAGCATCATGTTGTGGGGGTGCTTTGCTGCAGGCGGGACTGGTGCACTTCACAACATAGATGGCATCATGAGGATGGAAAATTATGTAGATCTATTGAAGCAACATCTCAAGACCTCAGTCAGGAAGTTAACCTCTTGGAACTATAGGGGGTGCTGTTCCGCATTAGCATATTTGTGTCTCCAAATTAAACTGCCTCGTGCTAAATTCTTGATCGTACAATATGCATATTATTGTTATTATTGGATAGAAAACACCTTCTAGTTTCTATAGAAGTTGAAATTTTGTCTCTGAGTTGTACAGAACAATTTCTACAGCACTTTTCATGACAGGGTTCAGATTTCAATTTTTTTTACCTCTGATCTGGGGTCTGTTTTTAAGGCGACAGTGAATGCTATGAAGAAACCGACACTGCCTACGTCTTCCTCTGGGTGTCTGTACGTCATCACGCTTTCAATGGAATCGATGGGATTTTCACAGCCATTATAAAAGACCAAAATGTATAGAGACCGCCCTTTCTCGTCGTGCGCCTGAAGCGTGAAGGACATCGGACCTGCCTCGTTCCAAATCGTTTTCTAACCAGCAATATTTCTCCGGTCATGTTTTTACTCGTTCTAGGTGTTAAAAACATCATAATGTAGTTAATTTGAACCGTTTTATAGCAATTTATATCCGTTTAGTGCGATTTAGAGGAATTTATTTGTTGTGCACTCTGAAACTTTGGACACGTTTTGGGGTGTCGGTCGTTGGTGGTGGACATTTCGAAGGACAGAGGACATCTATCGACCAAAAGACGTTTATAACATAGAAAGGATACATTGCCCAAGAATCTGATGGAAGAACAGCTCAAAGTAAGCAATATTTAATATGATAAATCGTGTTTCTGTCGAAATATTTTAAACGCATATTTCGCCATTTTGTTTGGTATAGCTTCACTTGGCGAACCCTGTATTGAAAAGTAAGGATAACTTTAAAAATGTAAATCAGCGGTTGCATTAAGAACTAATTTGTCTTTCGATTCCTGTAAACCCTGTATTTTTTAGTCAAGTATATGATTAGCTATTAATTAAACTAGATCACTCTGAAAGATGGCGACCGACATTTTCAGGCTTGTTTTGCTACTATTTTCATTGTGTAACCACGGTTTTGTATGGCTAAATATGCACCTTTTCGAACAAACTGTATATGTATATTGTAAAATGATGTTACAGGAGTGTCATCAGAAGAATTCTGAGAAGGTTAGTGAAAAAATTAATATCTTTTGGCGATGTTGACTTTTATCGCTCACTTTGGCTAGAATCAATGCTGGGCTGCTATGTGCTATGTGCTATGCTAATATAACGATTTATTGTGTTTTCGCTGTAAGACACTTAGAAAATCTGAAATATTGTCTGTATTCACAGGATCTGTGTCTTTCGATTAGTGTATGCTGTGTATTTTTACGAAATGTTTGATGATTAGTAGTTAGGTAAACACGTTGCTCTAAGTAGTTTTTCTAGTCCATTTGTGACGGTGGGTGCAATTGTAAACTATGGCAGCTACCTGAAATATGCACATTTTTCTAACAAAACCTATCCCATACCATAAATATGTTATCAGACTGTCATCTAATGAGTTTTTTTGTTGGTTAGGGGCTATAAATATCTTAGTTTAGCCGAATTGGTGATGGCTACTGGTGTTGGTGGACAAATAAAAGATGGTGGATTATGCTAATGTGTTTTTAGGTAATAGATGTACATCTTTACATATTGTGTCTTCCCTGTAAAACATTTTAAAAATCGGAAATGGTGGCTTTATTCACAAGATCTGTATCTTTCATCTGGTGTCTTGGACTTGTGATTTAATGATATTTAGATGCTACTATCTACTTGTGAAGCTATGCTAGCTATGCTAAACAGTGTGTGGGGGGTGGGGGGTGCTCCCGGATCCGGGTTTCTGAGGCAGTAGAAGTTAAAGCTTGGTCGCAAATCGGTCTTCCAAATGGACAATGACCACAAGCATACTTCCAAAGTTGTGGTAAATGGCTTAAGGACAACAAAGTCAAGGTATTGGAGTGGAAGCCAACGTTAGCCAGTTAGCTTGGGTGCTTGACTGTTGTTCTTAGGTCAGAACACTCAAATCAACCGTATTTTTCAGCCAGAGCATCCAGTGTGCGCTCTGAACTCTCCGAGAGCGGAACACTCTGAGTTTACGAGCGGACAATGCTCTGAGTTTACGACGCCCAAAAAACACTCCGACACTCCAGATTAACTTCTTATGGCTGCAAGGGGCAGCACTGAGTAACCTGAAAAGAGGTGGCCATTTCAAACGGCCTCCTACTCAATTCTTCCTCATACAATATGCATATTATCATTTCTATTGGATAGAAAACACTCTCTAGTTTCTTAAACCGTTTGAATTATTTCTCTAAGTGAACCAGAACTCTTTCTGCAGCCCATTTCCTATCCGGAAGTGAGATTTCCAAATGCGAGGTCTTTTTTCAAGAGCTTGTCTATAAAAGGGCATGTCACTTGGGACCATAGAAACACGTCATACGCCTTCCCCTGGGTGTCATGCGGAAGTGAGAGCAGAAAGGACTTGAATATCTCGTTCAGGGATTGCATACAGCCTCTTGGAGTGAGAGGTCCGCCATAAAAAAAATTCTCGAAGACGCGAAGTTGGACCTTGTATTGCCTCCTGGAAAACCGTCGTTATAGGTGAATATAATCTCCGGCTTCGATTGTACTTGATACATGTCACAATATCATCCTAAAGTATGTTTCTTCAATATAGTTTAATTATATTATTGAAATTTATTCGGGACTTTAGACGTGATGCGTTGGAAGAATTTTTTCAAGAAGGAGAGGTTAGCGCCGCACGGCCAGTGTGCTTGCTAATTCAAGAGGGAAATAGTTCGTTCTGGATCCAAACAAAGACCATTCTGGACAATGGACCCCTTTACAACATTCTGATGGAAGATCAACAAAGATAAGTACCCAATTTGGGATGCTATTTCATATATCTGTCGAGCTGTGCTATCGCTACCGATTACTTGGAATCGATGCTGTTGTGTGTTAGCCATTGCAGTAAGCTAATATAACGATATATTGTGTTTTCGCTGTAAAACACTTAGAAAATCGGAAATATTGTCTGTATTCACAAGATCTTTGTCTTTCATTTTGCTATACACCATATATTTTTCTGAAATGTTTTATGATGAGTAATTAGGTAGTTGACGTTGGTGTCTGTATTTACTCTGGCTACTCCCGTGCTATTTCTGACTGTAGTTATGATGGTAGCATCAATGTAAAACTGATTTATAGCTCAAATATGCAAATTTTTCGAACAAAATATAGATTTATTGTGTAACATGTTATAGGACTGTCATCTGGGGAAGTTGTTTCTAGGTTTGTTTGGTTGGATCTTGGTTAGTTAGGTTGGCTTTGTGCATGCTACCTGTGCTGTGAAAAATGTCTGTCCTCTTTTGTATTTGGTGGTGAACTAACATAAATATACGTGGTGTTTTTGCTGTAAAACATTTTAAAAATCGGACACGTTGGCTGGATTAACAAGATGTTTATCTTTCAAATGCTGTATTGGACTTGTTAACCTGTTGAGGCTGGGGGCGCTGTTGTCACTATTTATGGTAATCGTGTAATTTTTGAAACGGCTTCCTACAAAATTATTGATCGTACAATATGCATATTATTATTATTATTGGATAGAAAACAGTCTATAGTTTCTATAGGAGTTGAAATGTTGTCTCTAAGTGGAACAGAACCCATTCTACAGCAATTTCCCTGACATGGAGTCAGATTTCAGAAATTCTGGCCACTGTTCTGGAGTCAGTTTTAAAGCCAATGTTATTCCTATGAGTATACGGACACTGCTTACGTCTTCCCCTGGATGCCTTTACGTGATGACGATTTGAATGGGGTCGATTGCGCGTTCACAG
This sequence comes from Salvelinus fontinalis, assembly GCF_029448725.1. Lineage (NCBI taxonomy): Eukaryota > Metazoa > Chordata > Actinopteri > Salmoniformes > Salmonidae > Salvelinus > Salvelinus fontinalis. The sequence goes on from NC_074670.1 coordinate 68,258,038, forward strand.
TCACTATAAATTAAAAAACCCTGTAGCTAGTCACTCTTTTGGAGCTGCGTCATGCGCCTGGAGGACACCGACCCGCACCTGTTCCAAGCATTAGTGTTGGGAGTAATCTTTCTCCGGTCATGTTAAGACTCATTATAGGAGTTAAAAACATCATAAGGTAGTTAAAGCGTTTTATAGCAATTTATATCCGTTTAGTGCGATTTTGGGACATTTATTTCTGAAACGCTGTGAATCGCTGGGCACGCTTCCAGTTCATCCCGAACGCAGTTGGCATTTCCACATGGCAAGAGGACAGCTTTCCACCAAAAGACGATTAGACCCAAGAAAGGATCCTTTGCCCAAGATACTGATGGAAGAACAGCTCAAAGTAGGAAATTTTTATTATGATAAATCGTGTTTCTGTCGAAAAATGTTAGTGGCTTAGGACGCCATGTTTTTTGACGTAGCTTCGCTTGGCGCAAACTGTATTGAAAAGTAAGGATAATTTAAAAAATGTAATTCCGCGATTGTATTAAATTAAATTGTCTATCAATCGCTGTCCACCCTATATTTTTTAGTCACATTTATGAGTATTTATGTATACGAGTAGATCACTGTCTAATATGGCTTACGGACATTTTCTCACCAGCTGGGCTACTTTCGAACAAACTGTATATGCATGTTGTAATGTGATGTTACAGGGGTGTCATCTGAAGAATTCTGAGAAGGTTAGTGAAAAAAATAATATATTTTGGCGATGTTTACGTTATCGCTCACTTTGGCTAGAATTAATGCTGGGGTAATGTTTGCATATGTGCTATGCTAATATAACGATTTATTGTGTTTTCGCTGTAAGACACTTAGAAAATCTGAAATATTGTCTGTATTCACAGGATCTGTGTCTTTCGATTAGTGTATGCTGTGTATTTTTACGAAATGTTTGATGATTAGTAAGTAGGTAAACACGTTGCTCTATGTAGTTATTCTAGTCCATTTGTGACGGTGGGTGCAATTGTAACCTATGCCATCTACCTGAAATATGCACATTTTTCTAACAAAACCTATCCCATACCATAAATATGTTATCAGACTGTCATCTGATGAGTTTTTTTCTTGGTTAGGGGCTATAAATATCTTAGTTTAGCCGAATTAGTGATAGCTACTGTTGTTGGTGGACAAAGAAAGATGGTGGATTATGCTAATGTGTTTTTAGCTAATAGATTTACATCTTCACATATTGTGTCTTCCCTGTAAAACATTTTAAAAATCGGACATGTTGGCTGGATTCACAAGATCTGTGTCTTTCATTAGCTGTATTGGACTTTAATGTGTGAAAGTTAAATATTTTAAAAAATATTTTTTTTGAATTTCGCGGCTCTGCCTTTTCAGTGGGGGTGGGGGGGAGTGCCGCTAGCGGCACCCTCATCCTAGACAGGTTAAACACACCCGTAGTATAAACCAGACTTTTGTCTTGAAATCTTTGGTTGTTTAGTACATGGCCTCACATGGGAATCCTTAAAGAGATGGGTGGGGCTAAAGCTTAAGAGGGTGTGAACGATGCTGAATGGGTGTGGACAAAGAAGAGTTCTCCAGTAGGTACCAAAACCATTCAAGGTCCATTTTCTCAAAAGTGATTTAACAAGATTATCAACTTTCAAAGCAGAATTACTTTCCTATTGTTCCTCAAAGGTAGTGTATGATATGTTCTAGCTCTGAGTCTCTACTTTTATCCAATGTCAAAAACACTCTTTCTCATTTTGCTTCATAAAACCGAGCCGATCGGTCACATATGGTATTGTGTGTGCAAAGTAATACTTAGCAGATGAGATACAATGTGTATATACCATTCTATTACGGATCTGCGTGGGAATGAGAGTGGGCGTTTGTTCCGTGGTGTACTAATTAAAAGGTGTCTTGTACTCTGGCTTCCAGACTGGTGACAGATTGTGACAGTGCAGATTTAGATTTTCTGCCGCCACAACCAGTGCTGTGCTTCTCCGAGGTGGGATAGGTCATCCCACCTCTTGTCTTTACAGGCTATTAATGTGATTATGAGCACAATGTGAAATATTACTGTATTATCCTCAACTTGATCACATAAACTCACTGGAAAAACAGACGTTTGACAAAAATACGCAAACGCCACTAGACTTATTTAGGAAAATGGTGAAGGGGAAGATGGCTTTAAAAATGGGAGTGTAATTAAACATGTAAATTCTTATGACGTCAAAATGACGTCTCGTCGTTTCTAGTGAGCTGACAGACAGTGTAAAATGTTTTGCTATTACTGTATTCATCAATCTAGCAAGAAGGCAATGTTTTGAATAATGTAGTGTTTCTCTCCTTCCCCCCAGAAAGCTATGGCCTTTGGCTTTCACCTGGAATTGTTTATTTATGTCAACAACAAAACAAGAAATCAACCCATATGATCTACTACACAATCGGATGTCATAGTAAATTCATGAAATTTTGGCCATTTCAACAGCCTGTCGACCCTTTCGACAAGGGGAGATGTGCTCTGAAAAGGGTGCTTTTCTAGGTTCTACTGATGTGCTTTGTGGCCGTCTCTGACAAAAAAAAGTTTTTGACTTCCACACAAAAGTCCTTTACTTATTTTAGGTTTAAGGAAGTGTGTAGGTCACACTCTATTGTACAGTTATGAACGTTATATATTTAGAACCACCTACTCGATAGGAATCCAGGGATGTCTCTGTCATGTCTGTGTCGCAGGCGAGCCAACCTCCAGAGCTGCTTGTCCTTTGACGTGACGTGGCAAAGAGCTGACAAAATTGATTTGAATGACGCAGCCAAACACTGGATTGAGCCAGAGACGTGTTTATTCCACAGATAATCCTCTGTGTCCTACAAATGTCGAGTTTTTTGATATTCTGACTTACAAACAGTGATGCAGTGCAATCAGTGATGCAGTGCAATTTGTTGAAATGATGTCAAAATTTCCTTAATAACACAGTGTCTAAAGAAGGGCCAGAAGTATACAGAATGGTGTCGTCTGTGTAGAGGTGGATCAGAGACTCAACAGCAGCAAGAGCAACATCATTGATGTATACAGAGAAGAGAGTCAGTCCAAGAATTGAACCCTGTGTCACCCCCATAGAGACTGCCAGAGGCCCGGACAACAGACCCTCTGATTTGACACACTGAACTCTATCAGAGAAGTAGTTGGTGAACCAGGCGAGGCAATCATTTGAGAAACCAAGGCTGTCGAGTCTACCGATGAGGATGTGGTGATTGACAGAGTCGAAAGCCTTGGCCAGGTCAATGAATACGGCTGCACAGTATTGTTTCTTATCGATGGCGGTTAAGATATCGTTTAGGACCTTGAGCGTGGCTGAGGTGCACCCATGACCAGCTCTGAAACCAGATTGCATAGTGGAGAAGGTACGGTGGGATTCGAAATGGTCGGTAATCTGTTTGTTGACTTGGCTTTTGAAGACCTTAGAAAGGCAGGGTAGGATAGATATAGGTCTGTAGCAGTTTTGGTCAAGAGTGTCACCCCTTTGAAGAGGGGGATGACCGCAGCTGCTTTCCAATCTTTGGGAATCTCAGACGGCACGAAAGAGAGGTTGAACAGGCTAGTAATAGGGGTGGCAACAATTTCAGCAGATAGAAAGAAAGGGTCCAGATTATCTAGCCCGGCTGATTTGTAGAGGTCCAGATTTTGCAGCTCTTTCAGAACATAAGCTGACTGGATTTAGGAGAAGGAGAAATGGGGGAGGCTTGGGCGAGTAGCTGTGGGGGGTGCAGTGCTGTTGACCGGGGTAGGGGTAGCCAGGTGGAAAGCATGGCCAGCCGTAGAAAAATGCTTATTGAAATTCTCAATTATAGTGGATTTGTCGGTGGTGACAGTGTTTCCTATCTTCAGTGCAATGGGCAGCTGGGAGGAGATGTTCTTATTCTCCATGGACTTTACAGTGCTAACTGCCTGTGTATATTAATTTCTAGCTTCCCTGAAAAGTTGCACATCACGGGAGCTGTTCGATGCTAATGCAGAACGCCATGTTTTTGTGTTGGTTAAGTGCAGTCAGGTTTGGAGAGAACCAAGGGCTATATCTGTTCCTGGTTCTAAATTTCTTGAATGGGGCATGCTTATTTAAGATGGCGAGGAAGGCATTTAAAAAAAATAACCAGGCATCCTCTACTGACAGGATGAGATCAATATCCTTCCAGGATACCCCGGCCAGGTCGATTAGAAAGGCCTGCTCGCTGAAGTGTTTCAGGGAGCGTTTGACAGTGATGAGTGGAGGTCGTTTGACCGCTGACCAATTACGGATGCAGGCAATGAGGCAGTGATCGCTGAGATCTTGGTTGAAAACAGCAGAGGTGTATTTAGAGGGCAAGTTGGTTGGGATGAAATCTATGAGGGTGCCCGTGTTTACGGCTTTGGGGTGGTACCTGGTAGGTTCATTGATAATTTGTGTGAGATTGAGGGCATCAAGCTTAGATTGTAGATTGGCTGGGGTTCCAGTTTAGGTCGCCTATCAGCACGAGCTCTGAAGATAGATGGGGGGGCAATCAGTTCACATATGGTGTCCAGAGCACAGCTGGGGGCAGAGGGTGGTCTATAGCAGGCGGAAGATCATCAAAGGTTAGTGATTAATTTTATCTATATTTCTGCTTTTTGTGACTCCTATCTTTGGCTGAAAAAATGGCTGTGTGTTATTGTGACTTGGCTCAGACCTGACATAATCATATGTTGTGCTTTCGCTGTAAATCATTTTTGTAATCGGACACCATGGGTAGATTAACAAGATGTTTATCTTTCATTTGATGTATTGTACTTGTTAATGTGTGAAAGTTACATATTTCAAAAAAATATATTTGAATTTGGCGCGCTGCCTTTTCAGCTGGATGTTGTCGGTGTTCCACTAGCGGAACCCCTGCCCTAGAAAGGTTAAATACACAACACGTAATGAGGAAAATGAGAACCAGGTGTGTGGAAAAACAAGACAAAACAAATGGAAAATGAAAAATGGATCGGCGATGGCTAGAAGAGCGGCGATGTTGCCCGCCAAACACCGCCCGAACAAGGAGAAGCATCAATTTTGGCAGAAGTCATGACAGTACCCCCCCTGATGCGCGGCTCCAGCAGCGCGTCGACACCGGCCTCGGGGACGACCCGGAGTACGAGGCGCAGGGCGATCCAGACGGAGACGGTGAAACTCTCGCAGCAGAGAAGGATCCAACACGTTCTCCACCGGAACCCAACATCTGTCCTCCGGACCATACCGCTCCCAGTCCATGAGAGACTGAAGGACCCTCGCCGAACGTCTCGAATCCAGTACGGACTGAATGGAGTACGCCGGGGCCCCCTCGATGTCCAGAGGGGGCGGAGGAACCTCCCGCACCTCAGACTCCTGGAGCGGGCCAGCCACCACCGGCCTGAGGAGAGACACATGGAACGAGGGGTTAATGCGGTAATCTGGGGGAAGCTGTAAGCTGTAACAAACCTCGTTCACTCTCCACAGGACTTTAAATGGCCCCACAAACCTCGGGCCCAGCTTCTGGCAGGGCAGATGGAGGGGCAGGTTTCGGGTCGAGAGCCAGACCTGGTCCGAACACCGGGGCCTCACTACGGTGACGGTCTGCGTCAACTTTCTGGCACAGCACGGCGCGCTGAAGATGAACATGGGCGGCGTCCCATGTTTTCTCCGCACGCCGGAACCAGTCGTCCACCGCAGGAGCCTTGGTCTGACTCTGATGCCAAGGAGCCAGAACCGGCTGGTACCCCAATACACACGAAGGGGGCACAAACGCTGCCCTCTCCCCCAGCAGGTCCTGGCAATAGGACCTCAGAAACCTGGTTAACCACATCCTGGTTAACTCTCTCCACCTGCCCATTACTCTCGGGATGAAACCCTGAGGTAAGGCTGATCGAGACCCTCAGACGTTCCATGAATGCCTTCCAGACCCTCGAAGTGAACTGGGGACCTCGATCAGACACTATATCCTCAGGCACCCCGTAGTGCCGGAAGACGTGCGTAAACACGGCAGGCCTCCGCAGTCTGTAGGGCCGTAGGGAGACCGGGCAGAGGGAGGAGACGGCAGGACTTAGAGAAATGATCCACAATAACCAGGATCGTGGTGTTTCCCTGTGATGGGGGGAGATCGGTCAGGAACTCAATCGACAGGTGTGACCATGGCCGCTGGGGAACGAGTAAGGGGTGTAACGTACATCTTGGCAGGTGCCTAGGAGCCTTACACTGGCGCACAACGAGCAGGAAGAAACATAAACCCTCACGTCCTTAGCCAAAGTGGGCCACCAGTACTTCCCGCTCAGACAGCGCACCGTCCGACCAATGCCTGGATGACCAGAGGAGGGTGACGTATGGGCCCAATAGATCAGCCGGTCGCGGACAGCAGACGGAATATACAGACGCCCAGCGGGACACTGGAGGGGAGCGGGCTCTGCACACAATGCCCGCTCAATGTCCACGTCCAGCTCCCACACCACCGGCACCACCAGGCAGGAGGCAGGGAGTATGGGGGTGGGATCCATGGGCCGCTCCTCTGTGTCATACAGCCGGGACAGTGCGTCTGCCTTCACGTTCTGGGAACCTGGTCTGAAAGAATGGGTGAAAACAAAACGGGTGAAAAACATGGCCCACCTTGCCTGGCGAGGGTTCAGTCTCCTCGCTGCCCGGATGTACAAGCCAATGTCTCCACACCTTCAAAGCCTTGACGACAGCCAACAACTCCCGGTCCCCCACTTCATAGTTTCGCTCCGCTGCGCTGACTTTACTCGAGAAGCAGAATAAAATGTGTGAACACAATTTATATAATTTATTTGCATAGATTAAACATTCTATTGAATAAATTGACCAAGTATTGAATGTAATTATTACTACATAGAATTGCAGGAAATGGGAATTTAGATTTATTTTCTTTGTTCTGATTGGCGAAAGTGGTCAAGTCTCCACCGGACCTCCACAGTGCACACACATAGCCTATATAGTTCTTCATCAGTCTCTCCACTGCCAGAGAGAAGGGAAGAAACCACCATTTACTTCTAGGCTGCTATACATATTTATCTGGTTTGTCATTCTATCGTTTTTTCAGGGAGTTTTTGTGGTAATTAAATAATTTATTTAGAATTTACCAGAATACATTTTCCAGAAATGCTTCTACCAGCTCAGTATATTCTCAAATACCCCTGCTTATAAAACGTTGGGAAATTAATAAAATAAGTTATGTAACGCATCAGTACTTACCAGTAAATCTAGTCTTAAGAGGTTTAAAACTGTGGGTTAGGCCAGTATATATCATAGGGAAACCCCTGAGCTATCAGACAGACAATTTCCTGTACACCTCAAGGTCAAAGAGAGCAGCCCCCTAAAATACGTTGGTATTCAGACCTATAAGTATTAAATGTTCCTTCCTTAAAGCACTCACTCAAAGTCCCCTCATACTCTGCCCATACCCTTCCCAAACCCTGTCCAAACCCTGTCCAAACCCTGTCCAAACCATGTCCATACCCTTCCCAAACCCTGTCCAAACCCTGTCCAAACCCTGTCCAAACAAGGGGGAACTGTAAAGGAACATATAATACAGCAGATCTATTGAAATGAAGCATCCGGTTTACACACACACACACACACACACACACACACACACACACACACACACACACACACACACACACACACACACACACACACACACACACATACACACACACACACACACACACACACACACACATACACACATACACACACACACACACACACACTCACACACACACACACAAAGTGGTGGTGTCCCATAGACAACAACCTTTATCTCAATTCTGGGTTATCTGGAATTGGTTGTGCTATCAGTGAAAAAGGCGCATCTTTAACCGCCTTCATGTGATTATGTTGTCATGACAACCAGTACACGTTGAAATGGGAGAACAATGCTATTGAATGCCAATATGGGACCTTGCAGGAAGAAAACAAATCCACGGCCCTTTTTACTTCATGCCAATAGACATCATACACATTGCAATCCTACATCAGTGCTTCAGATTTCTTAGTCAAACAAATATAAATTAACTTTGATTCATGTGGGGAGGGAATAAAGATAATTTATCTACTCTTGATTTTGATACATACTTTTAATTATATAAATATTTTGGCCACTAAGATTTTTTGAAAGAGCCGCATGTGCTTTAAATCAACTAAAAGGACCCTCATTTCTTTAACATTTATGCAAAACACAGAAAATATGCCATTAGAGAGATGGAAAAGAGGACTACAATATGGTAATCGATGCAAATACATCACCTTGATGCAAAACGTGTCCATATAACTACGAACATTTCAGGAATTTAAGGTAGGAAAGATTAAAGTACTGAAGACCAAAGTGTGGTTTTATGAAAAGGGGGTGACCCTGCCAATCATTCCATGTTCTTATCTTGAGCCTATCTATTACTGTCAAGGCAGATCAAATCATCTTTTAAAAGTAACACAGGATAGAAAATGTCCAGAAGAAAAGTTACCCTGTTGGTTTTATTGTTTCTTACTGGCCTACTAGATGTGGCAGTGTGTGCCTGCTTTTTCCCCACATAGAACTAATGAACCAGATGGAAATAACCAACTAATCATAGTTGTCAATCAAGTACATGATTATTCTAACCAGGTGTGGTAGTGCTGGGCTGGAACATACGCCTACACACAGTGCAACCTGTGTTGGCCACAGCTGCTCTCGACAATTAATCCCTTTTGCTTTGTCATGCTTCTCATAATTGTTTACTTGTCTATTCTAAATGGTTGCAGATAGAACCAATACAGTGTGAGAGGAGACTCCAAACACTGATTACTATGCTCCCATAGTAGTACATATATTTCACAATGTTTTCGACCAACCAGGAAACCCGATGAGCACCAGAGTGGTTGATACAGAGACGGAAGAGGAGGTGAGACATCCCACTCCCTATTATTTTCTGGTTCAATGGAAGTCAATGAACTCAGCAGACCAGATCCAGCTGCTATCACATTGGTGTCTATAGGAGAGCCACCCCTTAAGTAGACTGGAACATACCATTTAAAAAAATAAAAGAATAATCTTGATATCCAATTGTGATCTTGTCTCATCGCTGCATCTCCCCAAAACCCACAAAACTGCACTTCTTAACACCCACCCGCTTAACCCGGAAGCTAGCTGCACCAACGTGTCGGAGGAAACACCTTTTAACCGACGACTGAAGTCAGCCTGCAGGCACCTGGCCCGCCACAATGCAGTCGCTAGAGCACAATGAGCCATGTACAGCCCTCCCGGCCAAACCCTCCCCTAACCCCGATGACGCTGGGACAATTGTGCACCATCCTATGGTACACCGGTTGACACACAGCCTGCGATACAGTGCCTTAGACTGCTGCGCCACTCAGGAGCCCAACATACCACTTTTTATAGTATACTGCCTGAGTGAACTATGTTCATTTCTCCATCATCTTTGGTTGAAACACCAACTAATTAAATCACATGGCAGCATAAAATCAGAGACGGAAGAGGAAACGAAACATCCCACTCCCTAATTTCATATAGAGTCAATGAACTGAGCAGACCAGACCCAGCTGCTAATGCATTGGTACATATAGTATGGGAGAGCCACCTGGTTAAGAAGACAAGAACTGACCATTTTTCAATTGTACATTTTCTGAGTGGGACATTTTCATTTATCTAGCATCTTTGTTAGAATGCAGTGTACGGAGTCTCTTTTCACCTTTTTAACTTGTTTAGAAATCCAGCACCTGCTTAGAGAAAATCGATGAACATATGTATCCCTATCCAAATAGAACCACACATAGTGTAACTTATTTATGGTAGATACTATGTATACTGATGTAGGGCTGTTTATTGAAACGCTGAGTTTTGGAGAAGTAACATCACATAGGAGGAGCTCTTTAAGTACCAGATCTTCAGGAAAAATGCATTTTTATCTTGAGAAAATGAAGGCTAAAGAATGCCTTAGTGCCGTCTCGTGCAGTGTTTTCACTCAAATAGTTTTTGGCTAGGAGAGCTGAACATATTGGAGTAGGCTTATTGGCTTCCAACAACAGGGAGAAAAGGGTGGTTTTGTGTTCTGATTAAATTCCCTGGCAGGCTGTGCAACATAAGAGACTCGTATGTATTAATACTGTTGGTTTCTAATCCTGTTAATGAAAAATGTTCTTTTTCACAGCCATTGGCGTTGGAGTGTGAAGCTCTCTAGTGAGAAGAGGGCTATGAATGTGCTAGGAACAGCCTCCTCACGGCAGAATGTTGCAACCAATTGAAAATATGATTTGGACACAAACACGGCATATGAATGCATTTGTTCCTACACCTGAGCATTACAAAACTCTAAGTAGAATGGACTTTTGTGGGAGAAGTCATACTGCAAAAGTATTTTGCCTGAAAGGATTCGGCATTAGATTTTAAAAGTGACTTTCTATGCTTGATCGTCTGATCTTTAACCAGGGGAGACCTGGCCTTGGGCATGGTCCGAATGTGAAATCAATAAATCTGATGTAGACCTCATAATCCATTATTGCCTTTCCCAAAGAGGTGAGAGGACCTGAAAAACCAAGACTCACATGGTTAAGACATAGAGAAACACACCCATTAGCCGTTTATGGCTTCTCTTTCATTCTTTCCAATAAAAAGAAGCCTTTGGAAAAAGACATAAAGGGAGAAAGGAAGATGGAAAGAGAAGAATGATGGGGAAATATTGCTCTTTCCCTTGGATATGATATGATCAGAGCAAAGCTGAATGTGGTTATTGCTTTGTGGAAAATTGCTGGAGCGCTGAATTAGATTGGGTCACCCCACAAAAAGCCAGATAAGGCTGCAACAAAAGCAGCTTTAGATCGATCTCCCATGACAAAACGGGACAACATAAATATAAACAGATTATGACTTGGAGAAACGGCTTCATTTCCAATCAGAGGCCTGCTCCGGTCGTCATGGCCAAAGCAGAGGTTGTCATGCTGTGAGGACCCACAATGCATTTCTGCTGATTGATGGCTTCTGGTGGACACACCGTTACCAAATGGAATGACAAGGGAATCAACCCTGTTTCTAAGTGGAAGAGCTACAGTTATCCTTATTTCCCGGACTAGGTTTATTACTTTTCCCGCTCATGGGGATGGGAAACATGGGATTAAGATGTGAGGCAGTCTGAGAAAACATTTAGGATTTATTGTGGAGGAAACGGCATCTGGACAGCGAGGTTGTCAAAGCTGACAAAAGGGATCCAATATTACAGCTTGGTCACTCTAATCTTATGAGTGGTGAGAGAGCAAAGTGATATTGTAGATAAAAGTAATCTACTTGGCAGAGGAAGATTTGTGGTCCTCATTTGCTTGTGAGGGACTCAAAGGAGTGTGCATGTATGGCACACAGCACACACACATGCGTACATCAGGCTTTCACTCTTAAACAATTATATACTCTTCTATTGCTGCCCTGACACATTGGTAAATTATGACTGTTGTGGTAGAGTCAATCAGTGACGATCGGTGACGATTAAGATGAGAAAGTGATTTTTTTTTTTTAAATGAGCATGGCCATATTCCTATTACTGCATATTGGATGACTCATTCATATTCCATTCACTCAGCTCAATGTTCAATTGGACAAATTACGGTATGTTTATCACTGTTTCATTTTGTTTGCTTCCTTTTAAACCGGTGGGCCCAGGTGGCAATACATTCATAAAACCAAAAGCTTACCTTGACTTGGAAGAGTTCCAGTGTTGGATAGCCATAGCCAGCTAGAAAACATAGCATCTCTCTCTGTTAGAGCTGGATGTTTGAGTAGTCTGTACTAGCTAGCTGCATTCGCTAGCTAAGATAAATTAATTTGTTCAAAACTGTTAAACTATTGTCTCTCTCTCTCTCTCTCTTTGAGTCAACTACTCACCATATGTTATGCACTGCAGTGGTAGCTAGCTGTAGCTTCTGCTTTCAGTACTAGATTCATTCTCAGATCCTTTGATTGGGTGGACAACATGCCAGTTCATGCTGCAAGAGCTCTGATAGGTTGGAGGACGTTGTCCAGAAGATGTCATAATTACTGTGTAAGTCTATGGAAGGGGGTGAGAACCATGAGCCTTCCAGGTTTTGCACTAAAGTCAATGTACCAAGAGGAGGATGGAATCTAGCTGTCCTCCGGCCACACCATGGTGCTACCCCATGGTGCTGTTGAGGCTACAATATACCTGTTTTAATCAATTATTTGGTGAGATGGGAATGTATTTACTATAGTTTCACTATTTGTATTTTTATGAAATTCACTGAGGAGGATGGCCCTTCCCTTCCTCCTCTGAGGAGCCTCCACTGGTGTCAACGGAGGGGAATTCATTATGTATGAATGAAGGGTGTTAGAAAGGTTGTTTTTCTAGGGCAGATTTTCCATCGTAAGCATCTTGGCCTGATTAGCGATCAGCACCGTTAGCTGAAAACCTTGGTTGACTATTGGGTTGACCACATAGTACTGAAATAAAACCAGCATAAGCGTGCACACACACATATACACACATAAATGGTCATGGGCAATGCATACTCTTGCCCTTTGGATCTACAGCAGAAGATGATGGTAGTTCAAACATTAACTGTTAAGTCACTGGATCTGAACACATGACTAAAATGCTGGAGGAGTGCATGGTTTCTATGCAACATGAAAGACAATTCCCATTGGGCAGTGAAAATAATTGTGCTTCTGATATCCACTGGTACTGAAACAACCCATCAGCCTGTCAGAGCTTGAGATTTATAAGGCCTGTGATCATTCCAATAACCAGAAGCATAAAAGCAAAAAAGGGAAATTCTTCAATGAAAAATCTACCTCTTTTCAAATAAAATAAATTGTTATTCGTCATGTACTCAGTTTATAGGTATATAATATGTGCAGTGAAATGCATTTGTGCTAGCGTCCTCAACACTGCAGTACATTAATCAAATGTCAATAATAACAATAACTGTGTCTATGATGAAAGGACTGTTTGAAGCTGCGCCTTCCTCTCCACAAGCATTCTCCTCCACCTCAAACTGCTTTTGGCACCAGCACCTTCAAAACACAATTGAAACATAGGTTGCTTAAATGATAAAAGCAGGCATGATACTCGGAGAACGATGGAGTAGAGACATTTAAAACTCTACATGCTGTGGGTGTAGCCTCTGATCTGATTGTTATGGTTTTCTTATAGTTAGCCAACATGCTACGTACACAACAATACCACTCAATACACTACCACTACACTACAATACCACTCATTACACAATACCACTCACTACACTACACAATACCAGACCACAAAACCACTACACTAAATTACAATATCACTACACTACAATACCACTACACTACACTACCACACACTACAATACATTAAATCAAATCAAATGTTATTTGTCACACACACATGTTTAGCAGATGTTAATGTGAGTGTAGCGAAATGCTTGTGGTTCTGATTCCGACAGTGCAGTAATATCCAACAAGTAAATTAACAGTTCCCCAACAACTACCTAATACACACATAAATCTATATGGGTGAATGAGAATATATACATATAAATATATGGATGAATGATGGCCGAGCGGCATAAGCAAGTTGCAATAGATGGTATAAAATACAGTATATACATATGATATGAGTAATGTAAGATATGTAAACATTACTAAAGTGGCATTATTTGTCATGATCATTATAATGAGTGCACCAAGATGCAGCATGGTATGGTTCCATCCTCTTTATTAGGTAGTGAAACTCAAAGAAAACAATAAATCGCAAAACAAAACGTGATGCTACTATAGTGCTCACAGGCAACTATACATAGTCAAGATCCCACAAAGCACAAAGGGGAAATGGCTGCCTAAATATGATCCCCAATCAGAGACAACGATAAACAGCTGCCTCTGATTGGGAACCATACCAGGCCAATATAGAAATATAATCACCTAGATGACCCACCCTAGTCACACCCCGACCTAACCAACATAGAGAATAAAAAGCTCTCTATGGTCAGGGCGTGACATTATTTAAAGTGGCATGGTTTAAAGTGACTAGTGATCCATTTGTTAAAGTGGCCATTGATTTGGTCTCCATGTAGGCAGCAGCCTTTCTGAGTTAGTGATTGCTGTTTAGCAGTCTGATGGCCTTGAGAGAGAAGCTGTTCTTCAGTCTCTCGGTCCCAGCATTGATGTAGCTGTACTGACCTCGCCTTCTGGATGGTAGTGGTGTGAACAGGCAGTGGCTCGGGTGGATGTTGTCTTTGATTATGTTTTTTGCCTTCGTGTGACATCGGGTGCTATAGGTGTCATGGAGGGCAGGTAGTTTGCCCCGGTTGATGCGTTGTGCAGACCACCCTCTGGAGAGTCTTGCGGTTGAGGGCGGAGCAGTTGCCATACCAGGCTGTGATACAGCCCGACAGGATGCTCTCGATTGTGGATCTGTAAAAGTTAGTCAGGGTTTTGGGTGACAAGACAAATTTCTTCAGCCTCCTGAGGTTGCCTTCTTCACCACAGTGTCTGTGTGGGTGGACAATTTCAGTATGTCGGTGATGTGTACGCAGAGGAACTTAAAATGTTCCACTTTCTCCACTCAAGCCCACTACTGTTGTGTCATCTGCAAACTTGATGATTGAGTTGGAGGTGTGCATGGCCACGCAGTCATGGGTGAACAGGGAGTACAGGAGGGGGCTGAGCACGCACCCTTGTGGTGCCCCAGTGTTGAGGGTCAACAAGGTGGAGATGTTTCCTACCTTCACCACCTGGGAAAGGCCCATCAGAAAGTCCAGGACCCAATTGCACAGGGCGGGGTTGAGGCCCAGGGCTGAGCTTGGAGGGTACTATGGTGTTGAATGCTGAGCTGTAGTCAATGAACAACATCTTGTCCAGATGGGATAGGGCAATGTGCAGTGTGATGATGATTGCACCGTCTGTGGACCTGTTAGGGCGGTATGCAAACTCAAGTGGGTCTAGGGTGGCCGGTAAGGTGAAGGTGATATGATCCATGACTATTCTCTCAAAGCACTTCATGATGACAGAAGTGAGTGCTGTCACGTTCCTGACCTGTTTTCTGTTGTTTTGTATGTGTTTAGTTGGTCAGGGCGTGAGTTGGGGTGGGCATTCTATGTGTTGTGTTTCTATGTTGGGTTTAATGTGTTGCCTGATATGGTTCTCAATTAGAGGTAGGTGTTTGACGTTTCCTCTGATTGAGAACCATATCAAGGTAGGCTGGTTTCACTGTTTGTTTGTGGGTGGTTGTCTTCCGTGTCCGTATGTCTACCACACGGGACTGTTTCGTTTGTCGTTCATGTATGTAGTCTGTTCCTGTTTGTGCGTTCTTCGTCTATTGTAAGTTCTCAAGTCAGGTCTGTCTACATCGTTTATTTGTTTTGTAGTCTGTTAAAGTGTTTGTGTTTCGTCTTACTTTATTAAAACTCATTATGTCACTATCACACTGCGCATTGGTCCTCTGATCCTTCTCGCCTCTCGTCGTCTGAGGAGGAGGACGAAGTAGACGAGCGTCACAGAACCACCCACCACACAAGGATAAAGCAGCGTGAGAGGAACCAGCAGCAGCGACCAAAAAAACAGGACTCGTGGACTTGGGAGGAAATATTGAACGGAGAAGGACCCTGGGCTAAGGTGGGAGAGAATCGCCGCTCTCGGGAGGCGATGGAGTCAGCGAAAGCCCAGGATCGGTTGTATGAGGAGGCAGCAAGGAGACGTGGCTGGAAACCCGAAAATAAACCCCAAAAATGTCTTTGGGGGGGGGGGGGCTAAAAGGGAGTGTGGCGAAGTCAGGTAGGAGACCTGCGCCTACTCCCTGTACTTACCGTGGAGAGCGAGAGTACGGGCAGACACCGTGTTACGCAGTAGAGCGCATGGTGTCTCCTGTACGTGTGCATAGCCCGGTGCGGTACATACCAGCTCCTCGTATCGGCCGGGCCAGATTGAGCATTGAGCCTAGTGCCATGAAGCCGGCTCTACACATCTGTCCACCAGTGCGTCTCCTCGGGCCGGCTTACATGGCACCAGCCTTACGCATGGTGTCCCCGGTTCGCCTACATAGCCCGGTGCGGGTTATTCCACCTCCCCGCACTGGTCGGGCGACAGGGAGCATACAACCAGGTAAGGTTGGGCAGGCTCAGTGCTCAAGGGAGCCAGTAAGCCTGCACGGTCCGGTATTTCCGGCGCCACCTCCTCGCCCCAGCCCAGTACCACCAGTGCCTACACCACGCACCAGGCTTCCAGTGCGTCTCCAGAGCCCTGTTCCTCCTCCACGCATTAGCCCTATGGTGCGTGTCTCCAGCCCAGTACCACCAGTGCCTACACCACGCACCAAGCTTCCTGTGCGTCTCCAGAGCCCTGTACGCACTGTTCCTTCTCCCCGTACTCACCCTGATGTGCGTGCCCTCAGCCCGGTACCACCAGTGCCGGTACCACGCACCAGGCCTATAGTACGCCCTGAGAGTCCAGTGCGCCCTGTTGTTGTTCTCTACACTAGCCTGAAGGTGTGTGTCCTTAGCCCGGGACCTCCAGTTACGGCACCACGCACCAGGCCTACAGTGCGTCTCAGCCGGCCAGAGGCTGCCGTCTGCCCAGCGGCGCCTGAACTGCCCGTCTGCCCAGCGGCGCCTGATCGGCCCGTCTGCCCAACGGCGCCTGAAATGCCCGTCTGCCCAACGCCGTCTGAATTGTCCGTCTGCCAAGCGCTGCATGAACTGCCCGTCTGTGCTAAACCTTCAGGTCTGTACTGAGCCTGCAAAGCCGCCCGTCTGCCATGAGCCTTCAGAGCCGTCCGCCAGACAGGAGCCGCTAGAGCCGTCCGTCAGACAGGAGCCGCTAGAGTCTTCCGCCAGACAGGAGCAGCCAGAGCCTTCCGCCAGACAGGATCAGCCAGAGCCTTCCGCCAGACAGGATCAGCCAGAGCCTTCCGCCAGACAGGATCAGCCAGAGCCGTCCGCCAGACAGGATCAGCCAGAGCCGTCCGCCAGCCATGACCAGCCAGAGCCGTCCGCCAGCCATGACCAGCCAGAGCCGTCAGCCAGCCATGAGCAGCCAGAGCCGCCAGCCAGCCAGGATCCGCCAGAGCCGCCAGCCAGCCAGGATCCGCCAGAGCCGCCAGCCAGCCAGGATCTGCCAGAGCCGCCAGTCAGCCAGGATCCGCCAGAGCCGCCAGCCAGCCAGCCAGCCAGGATCCGCCAGAGCCAGCCAGACAGGATCCGCCAGAGCCAGCCAGCCAGGATCCGCCAGAGCCAACCGGCCAGTCATGAGCTAGTCTCCAGTCCTGAGCTGCCCTCCAGTCATGAGCTGCCCTCCAGTCATGAGCTGCCCTCCAGTCATGAGCTGCCCTCCAGTCATGAGCTGCCCTCCAGTCATGAGCTGCCCTCCAGTCATGAGCTGCCTTCCAGTCATGAGTTGCCCTCCCGTCATGAGCTGCCCTCCAGTTATGAGCTGCCTTCCAGTCATGAGCTGCCTTCCAGTCATGAGCTGCCCTACAGTCATGAGCTGCCCTCCAGTCATGAGCTGCCCTCCAGTCATGAGCTGCCCTCCAGTCCGGAGCTGCCACCCAGTCCGGAGCTGCCCCTCAGCCCGGAGCTGCCAGTAGTCCAGAGTTGCCTCTCTGTACTGAGCTACCTCTCTGTCCTGAGCTACCTCCCTGTCCTGAACTACTTCTCTGTCCTGAGCTACCTCTATGTCCTGAGTTATCTAGGGGGGACCGGTGTTAAGGTTCCTAGACCAGGGTCGGGGGCGAGGGTCGCCACTCGGAGCACGCTAAGGAGGGGGACAAAGACAATGGTGGAGTGGTGTCTTCGTCCGGAGCCGCCACCGCGGACAGATGCCCACCCAGACCCTCCCCTTGAGTTTTAGGGATGCGCCCGGAGTTCGCACCTTGAGGGGGGGGGGGGGGGGGGTTCTGTCACGTTCCTGACCTGTTTTCTGTTGTTTTGTATGTGTTTAGTTGGTCAGGGCGTGAGTTGGGGTGGGCATTCTATGTGTTGTGTTTCTATGTTGGGTTTAATGTGTTGCCTGATATGGTTCTCAATTAGAGGCAGGTGTTTGACGTTTCCTCTGATTGAGAACCATATTAAGGTAGGCTGGTTTCACTGTTTGTTTGTGGGTGGTTGTCTTCCGTGTCCGTATGTCTACCACACGGGACTGTTTCGTTTGTCGTTCATGTATGTAGTCTGTTACTGTTCGTGCGTTCTTCGTCTATTGTAAGTTCTCAAGTCAGGTCTGTCTACATCGTTTATTTGTTTTGTAGTCTGTTAAAGTGTTTGTGTTTCGTCTTACTTTATTAAAACTCATTATGTCAAACTATCACGCTGCGCATTGGTCCTCTGATCCTTCTCGCCTCTCCTCGTCTGAGGAGGAGGACGAAGTAGACGAGCGTCACAAGTGCTTTGTGGCGGTAGTCATTTAGTTCAGTTACCTATGCCTTATTGGGTACAGGAACAATGATGGCCATCTTGAAGCATGTGGGGACAGCAGACTGGGATAGGGAGTGATTGAATATGTCTGTAAACACATCTGCGCATGCTCTGAGGATGCGGCTAGGGATGCCGTCTGGGCCAGCAGCCATGCGAGGGTTAACACGTTTAAATGTTTCTCAGGTCGGCTACGGTGAAGGAGAGGTGGGGGGTGGAGTTCTTGTTAGTGGGCTGCGATGGTGGCACTGTATTATCCTCAAAGCGGGCAAAGGTGTTTAGTTTGTCTGGAAGCGTGACATCGGTGTCCGTGACGTGGCTGGTTTTCTTTTTGTAGTCCATGACTTCCTGTAGACTCTGCCACATACGTCTCGTGTCTGAGCCGTTGAATTGCGACTCCACTTTGTCTCTATACCGGCTTTCACTTTTTTGATTGCCTTGCAGATGGAATAACTACACTGTTTATGTTCAGCAATTTTCCCAGACCTCTTTCCATGGTTAAATGCGGTGATTCGCACTTTCAGTTTGCGCGAATGCCGCCATCCATCCACGGTTTCTGGTTAGGGTAGGATTTAATAGTCACAGTGGGTACAACATCTCCAATGCATTTCCTTAGATATTCACTCGCCAAGTTAGCGCATAGGTCAATGTTATTCTCTGAGGCTGACCAAAACATATCCCAGTCCGCGTGATCAAAACAACCTTGAAGCGTGTATTCCGATTGGTCAGACCAGCGTTGAATGGTTCTAGTTACTGGTACATCCTGCTTGAGTTTCTGCCTATAAGACGGTAGGAGCAAGATGGTGCCGTGGTCGGATTTGCCGAAGGGAGGGCGGGGGAGGGCTTTGTATGCATCTTGGAAGTTAGAGTAGCAGTGGTCGAGTATATTACCCACGCACATAGTGCAATCAATATGCTGTTAGAATTTAGGTAGCCTTGTTCTCAAATATGCTTTGTTAAAATCCCCCGCTACAATAAAAGCAGCCTCAGGAAATATGGTTTCCAGTTTATATAGAGTCCAGTGAAGTCCCTTTAGGGCCATCTTGATGTCTGCTTGAGGGGGAATGTACACAGCTGTGAAGATATCAAGAGAATTCTCATCAGTTAGGTAAAATGGCCGGCACTTGACTGTAAGGAATTCTAGATCGGGTGAGCAGAAGGACTTGAGTTCCTGTATATTGTTAGGACTACACCATGAGTTGCTAATCATGAACCATACACCCCCGCCGTTCCTCTCCCCAGAGAGGTGTATATCTCTGTCGGTGCGATGCATGGAGAAGCCCGGTGGCTGAACCGATTCCAACAACATATCCCGAGAGAGCCATGTTTCCGTGAAACAGAATGTTACATTCTCTTACGTCTCTCTGAAAGGCAACCCTTGCTCGAATTTCATCTACCTTGTTGTCAAGAGACTGGACATTGGCGAGTAGTATACTCGGGAGCAGTGGGCAATGTGCATATCTACGGAGCCTGAAACAGGAGGCCGCTCCGTCTGCTCCTTCTGCGGCGCCGTTGTCTTGGGTCGGCTTCTGGGATTAAATCCATTGTCCTGGGTGGTGGTACAAATAGAGGATCCGCTTCGGGAAGTCGTATTCCTGGTCGTAATGTTGGTAGGTTGACGTCGCTCTTATTTCCAATAGTTATTCCCGGCTGTGTGTAATAAGACTTAAGATTTCCTAGGGGAACAATATAATAAATAATACATTGAAAACAAAAGCTGCATATTTTCCTCAGAACTCGAAGCGAGATGACCATCTCTGTTGGCAGCATCTTGTATCTTACCACTACACTTCAATACCAATAACTACACTACAACTCACTATAATACAATACAACACAACTCACTACACTACCGCTACTCTATACTACAGTACCACTACACTACAGTACCACTACACTACAATACCACTACACTACCACTCACTACAATATAATACTCCAATACCACTACACTACCACTTACTATAATACCACTCACTACACTACTACAATACCACTCACTACACTACTGCAATACCACTCCCTAGACATTCCAGAGAACCCGGTCGCATTCCGCTTCGCTCCACAGGTAGTATCGCATTTCATTTCATTACAGTACAACGGTTTGATTTGTTTGATCTTAGCTAGCTACATAGCCGTCTTTGTATCAAAGATAATTTGTGTAGTTTAGAGCAATTATCTAGGTTAGCTAGCCAGCTATTTTCGTCCTTTTAACGTAACGTAACGTAATCAACACTGCTAGCTAGCCACCTAGCCACCGATTAGCAGCACTGTATAAACTATTACATTCAACGGAACGACTTGATTAGTGTAGTGTTAGCTAGCTACATAGTTGTCTTTGCTGTCTTTGTATCTAAGATAACTGTGGAGTCTAGAATAATTTCGGTTAGCTAGCCAGCTATTTTCGTCCGCCGCGCTGCCGTTTTCCTACCTAGTCAACACTGCTAGTCAACACTGCTAACACTGCTAACACTGCTAGCTAGCCAACTTCTACCGAATAGCAGCACTGTAGAAACTATTACATTACAACGGTACGATTTGATTAGTGTAGTGTTAGCTAGCTAGTGTTAGCTAGCTACATAGTTGTCTTTGCTGTCCTTGTATCTAAGACAATTGCGTAGTTTAGACTAATTTCTAGCCAGTTACCGAGGTCACCTAGCCAGCTACACTTTCAAACAAAGTCAACAACGCAGCCACTGCTAGCTAGCCTACCTCAGCAGTACTGTATCATTTTAATCATTTTAGTCAATAAGATTTTTGCAACGTAAGCTTAACTTTCTGAACACTCGAGACGTGTAGTCCACTTGTCATCCCAATCTCCTTTGCATTAGCGTAGCCTCTTCTGTAGCCGGTCAACTATGTGTCTGTCTATCCCTGTATCCCTCTCCTCTCTGCACAGACCATACAAACGCTTCACACCGCGTGGCCGCGGCCACCCTAACCTGGTGGTCCCAGCGCGCACGACCCACGTGGAGTTCCAGGTCTCCGGCAGCCTCTGGAACTGCCGATCTGCGGCCAACAAGGCAGAGTTCATCTCAGCCTATGCTTCCCTCCAGTCCCTCGACTTCTTGGCACTGACGGAAACATGGATCACCACAGATAACACTGCTACTCCTACTGCTCTCTCTTCGTCTGCCCACGTGTTCTCGCACACCCCGAGAGCTTCTGGTCAGCGGGGTGGTGGCACCGGGATCCTCATCTCTCCCAAGTGGTCATTCTCTCTTTCTCCCCTTACCCATCTGTCTATCGCCTCCTTTGAATTCCATGCCGTCACAGTTACCAGCCCTTTCAAGCTTAACATCCTTATCATTTATCGCCCTCCAGGTTCCCTCGGAGAGTTCATCAATGAGCTTGATGCCTTGATAAGCTCCTTTCCTGAGGACGGCTCACCTCTCACAGTTCTGAGTGACTTTAACCTCCCCACGTCTACCTTTGACTCATTCCTCTCTGCCTCCTTCTTTCCACTCCTCTCCTCTTTTGACCTCACCCTCTCACCTTCCCCCCCTACTCACAAGGCAGGCAATACACTTGACCTCATCTTTACTAGATGCTGTTCTTCCACTAACCTCATTGCAACTCCCCTCCAAGTCTCCGACCACTACCTTGTATCCTTTTCCCTCTCGCTCTCATCCAACACTTCCCACACTGCCCCTACTCGGATGGTATCGCGCCGTCCCAACCTTCGCTCTCTCTCCCCCGCTACTCTTTCCTCTTCCATCCTATCATCTCTTCCCTCTGCTCAAATCTTCTCCAACCTATCTCCTGATTCTGCCTCCTCAACCCTCCTCTCCTCCCTTTCTGCATCCTTTGACTCTCTATGTCCCCTATCCTCCAGGCCGGCTCGGTCCTCCCCTCCCGCTCCGTGGCTCGACGACTCATTGCGAGCTCACAGAACAGGGCTCCGGGCAGCCGAGCGGAAATGGAGGAGAACTCGCCTCCCTGCGGACCTGGCATCCTTTCACTCTCTCCTCTCTACATTTTCCTCTTCTGTCTCTGCTGCTAAAGCCACTTTCTACCACTCTAAATTCCAAGCATCTGCCTCTAACCCTAGGAAGCTCTTTGCCACCTTCTCCTCCCTCATGAATCCTCCTCCCCCTCCCCCCCCTCCTCCCTCTCTGCAGATGACTTCGTCAACTATTTTGAAAAGAAGGTCGACGACATACGATCCTCGTTTGCTAAGTCAAACGACACCGCTGGTTCTGCTCACACTGCCCTACCCTGTGCTCTGACCTCTTTCTCCCCTCTCTCTCCAGATGAAATCTCGCGTCTTGTGACGGCCGGCCGCCCAACAACCTGCCCGCTTGACCCTATCCCCTCCTCTCTTCTCCAGACCATTTCCGGAGACCTTCTCCCTTACCTCACCTCGCTCATCAACTCATCCTTGACCGCTGGCTACGTCCCTTCCGTCTTCAAGAGAGCGAGAGTTGCACCCCTTCTGAAAAAACCTACACTCGACCCCTCCGATGTCAACAACTACAGACCAGTATCCCTTCTTTCTTTTCTCTCCAAAACTCTTGAACGTGCCGTCCTTTGCCAGCTCTCCTGCTATCTCTCTCAGAATGACCTTCTTGATCCAAATCAGTCAGGTTTCAAGACTAGTCATTCAACTGAGACTGCTCTTCTCTGTATCACGGAGGCGCTCCGCACTGCTAAAGCTAACTCTCTCTCCTCTGCTCTCATCCTTCTAGACCTATCGGCTGCCTTCGATACTGTGAACCATCAGATCCTCCTCTCCACCCTCTCCGAATTGGGCATCTCCGGCGCGGCCCACGCTTGGATTGCGTCCTACCTGACAGGTCGCTCCTACCAGGTGGCGTGGCGAGAATCTGTCTCCTCACCACGTGCTCTCACCACTGGTGTCCCCCGGGGCTCTGTTCTAGGCCCTCTCCTATTCTCGCTATACACCAAGTCACTTGGCTCTGTCATAACCTCACATGGTCTCTCCTATCACTGCTATGCAGACGACACACAATTAATCTTCTCCTTTCCCCCTTCTGATGACCAGGTGGCGAATCGCATCTCTGCATGTCTGGCAGACATATCAGTGTGGATGACGGATCACCACTTCAAGCTGAACCTCGGCAAGACGGAGCTGCTCTTCCTCCCGGGGAAGGACTGCCCGTTCCATGATCTCGCCATCACGGTTGACAACTCCATTGTGTCCTCCTCCCAGAGCGCTAAGAACCTTGGCGTGATCCTGGACAACACCCTGGCGTTCTCAACTAACATCAAGGCGGTGGCCCGTTCCTGTAGGTTCATGCTCTACAACATCCACAGAGTACGACCCTGCCTCACACAGGAAGCGGCGCAGGTCCTAATCCAGGCACTTGTAATCTCCCGTCTGGATTACTGCAACTCGCTGTTGGCTGGGCTCCCTGCCTGTGCCATTAAACCCCTACAACTCATCCAGAACGCCGCAGCCCGTCTGGTGTTCAACCTTCCCAAGTTCTCCCACGTCACCCCGCTCCTCCGCTCTCTCCACTGGCTTCCAGTTGAAGCTCGCATCCGCTACAAGACCATGGTGCTTGCCTACGGAGCTGTGAGGGGAACGCCACCTCAGTACCTTCAGGCTCTGATCAGGCCCTGCACCCAAACAAGGGCACTGCGTTCATCCACCTCTGGACTGCTCGCCTCCCTACCACTGAGGAAGTACAGTTCCCGCTCAGCCCAGTCAAAACTGTTCGCTGCTCTGGCACCCCAATGGTGGAACAAACTCCCTCACGACGCCAGGAGAGCGGAGTCAATCACCACCTTCCGGAGACACCTGAAACCCCACCTCTTTAAGGAATACCTAGGATAGGATAAAGTAATCCTTCTGAACCCCCCCCCCCTTAAAAGATTTAGATGCACTATTGTAAAGTGGCTGTTCCACTGGATATCTTAAGATGAATACACCAATTTGTAAGTCGCTCTGGATAAGAGCGTCTGCTAAATGACTTAAATTTAATGTAAATGTAGACTGCAATACCAGTCACTATACTACACTACAATACCATTCACTACACTACCACTAACTACAATGCCACTACACTACCACTCACTACACAACAATACAATACTACACTACAATGCCATTACGCTATCACTCACTATAATACCACTCACTACACTACACTACTACAATACAACTCACTACACTACTACAAACCACTCACTACAATAACACTACACTACGATACCACTAACTATACTACCACTACACTACCACTACAATACCACTCATTACACTACAATACCACTACACTACACTACAATACCACTCACTACACTACAATACCTCTACAATACCACTAACTACAATACCACTACACTACCACTACACTACAAAACCACTCACTACATTACAATACCACTCACTACACTACACTACAATACCACTCACTACATTATAATACCACTACACTACTATAGTACCATTCACTACACTACTGCAAAACCACTCACTACACTACAATACCATTCACTACACTACAATACCTCTACAATACCACTACAATATCAAACACTACAGTACACTACCTCTACAATACGACTAACTACAATACCACTACAATATCACTCACTACAGTACAGTACCACGACAATACACTACAATACCTCTACAATACCACTACAATATCACTCACTACAGTACAATACCTCTACAATACGACTAACTACAATACCACTACAATATCACTCACTACAGTACAGTACCACGACACTACACTACAATACCACTACACTACACTACAATACCTCTATACTGCACTACAATATCACTCACTACACTACAATATCAATCACTACACTACACAACCACTCACTACATTACAATACCACTCACTACACTACACTACAATACCACTACACTACCACAACACTACAAAACCACTACACTACCACTACACTACAAAACCACTCACTACACTACACCTCTAAAATACCACTAACTACAATACATACTACTCACTACATTACAATACCACTCACTACATTACACTACAAAACCACTCACTACATTACAATACCACTCACTACCACTACATTACAATACCACTCACTACACTATAATACCACGACAATATCACTCACTACAATACCACTACACTACACTACACTAAAATACAACTACATTACAATACCACTACATTACAATAACACAACATTACAATACCACTACATTACAATACCACTATATTACAAAACCACTCACTACATTACAATACCAATACACTACAAAACCACTCACTACATTACAATACCACTCACTACACTACATTACAATACCACTACAATACCACTACACTACAATACCACTATACTGCACTACAATATCACTCACTACACTACAATATCAATCACTACACTACACAACCACTCACTACATTACAATACGACTCACTACCACAACACTACAAAACCACTACACTACCACTACACTACAAAACCACTCACTACACTACACCTCTAAAATACCACTAACTACAATACAATACCACTCACTACATTACAATACCACTCACTACATTACACTACAAAACCACTCACTACATTACAATACCACTCACTACCACTACATTACAATACCACTCACTACACTATAATACCACTACAATATCACTCACTACAATACCACTACACTACACTACACTAAAATACAACTACATTACAATACCACTACATTACAATAACACAACATTACAATACCACTACATTACAATACCACTATATTACAAAACCACTCACTACATTACAATACCAATACACTACAAAACCACTCACTACATTACAATACCACTCACTACACTACATTACAATACCACTACAATACCACTACACTACAATACCACTACACTACCATACATTACAATACCACTACATTACAATAACACAACATTACAATACCACTACATTACAATACCACTATATTACAAAACCACTCACTACATTACAATACCAATACACTACAAAACCCTTCACTACATTACAATACCACTCACTACACTACATTACAATACCACTACAATACCACTACACTACAATACCACTACACTACCACTACATTACAATACCACTACATTACAATACCACTACATTACAAAACCACTCACTACATTACAATACCACTCACTACACTACAATACCACTCACTACACTACATTACAAAACCACTCACTACCACTACATTACAATACCACTACACTACACTACAAAACCACTCACTACATTACAATTCCACTACACTACAATACAGCTACAATACCACTACACTACCACTACATTACAATACCACTCACTACATTACAATATCACTCACTACAATACCACTACAATATCACTCACTACAGTACAATATCACTCACTACAGTACAGTACCACGGCACTACAATATCACTCACTACACTACAATACCTCTAAAATACCACTAACTACAATACAATACCACTCACTACACTACACTACCACTACACTACACTACCACTACACTACAAAACCACTCACTACATTACAATACCACTCACTACACTACACTACAATACCACTACACTATCACTACACTACAAAACCACTCACTACATTACAATATCACTCACTCCACTACAATACCTCTAAAATACCACTAACTACAATACAATACCACTCACTACACTACACTACCACTACATTACAAAACCACTCACTACATTACAATACCACTCACTACACTACACTACAATACCACTACACTATCACTACACTACAAAACCACTCACTACATTACAATACCACTCACTACACTACAATACCACTACACTATCACTACACTACAAAACCACTCACTACATTACAATACCACTCACTACACTACACTACAATACCACTACACTATCACTACACAACAAAACCACTCACTACATTACAATATCACTCACTACACTACAATACCTCTAAAATACCACTAACTACAATACAAAACCACTCACTACACTACAATACAACTCACTACATTACACTACAATACCAATACATTACAATACCACTCACTACACTACAATACCACTCACTACATTACAATACAATACCACTACACTACAAGACCTCTACAACACCACTAACTACAATACAATACCACTCACTACATTACACTACAATACCAATACACTACAAAACCACTCAATACATTACAAAACCACTCACTACCACTACATTACAATACCACTCACTACACCATAATACCACTACAATATCACTCACTACAATACCACTACAATATCACTCACTACAGTACAATATCACTCACTACATTACAATATCACTCACTACAATACCACTACAATATCAGTATACTACCACGACACTACAATATCACTCACTACACTACAGTACCTCTAAAATACCACTAACTACAATACAATACCACTCACTACACAACACTACCAGTACACTACAAAACCACTCACTACATTACAATACCACTAACTACACTACACTTCAATGCCACTACATCTACATTACAATACCACTCACTACATTACACTACAATGCCACTACACTACCACTACACTACAAAACCAATCACTACATTACAATACCACTCACTACATTACACTACAATGCCACTACACTACCACTACACTACAAAACCAATCACTACATTACAATACCACTCATTACACTACACTACAATACCACTCACTACATTACACTACAATGCCACTACACTACCACTACACTACAAAACCAATCACTACATTACAATACCACTCACTACACTACACTACAATACCACTACACTACCACTACACTACAAAACCACTCACTACACTACACTACAATAGCACTACATTACAATACCACTCACTACACTACAATACCACTCACTACATTACACTACAAAACCACTCACTACATTACAATACCACTACACTACATTACACTACAAAACCACTCACTACATTACAATACCACTACACTACAATACCTCTACAATACCACTAACTACAATACCACTACACTACAATACCACTACACTACACTACAATACCATACCACTACATTACAATACCACTACACTACAATACCACTACACTACAATACCACTACACTACACTACAATACCACTACACTACACTACAATACCTCTACACTACACTACAATACCTCTACACTACAATACCTCTACAATACCTCTACAATACCACTAACTACAATACCACTACACTACACTACAATACCACTACACTACACTACAATACCACTACACTACACTACAATACCTCTACACTACACTACAATACCACTACACTACACTACAATACCACTACACTACACTACAATACCACTACACTACACTACAATACCTCTACACTACACTACAATACCACTACACTACACTACACTACAATACCACTACACTACACTGCAATACCACTACACTACACTACAATACCACTACACTACACTACAATACCACTCACTACACTACAATACCACTACACTACACTACCACTACACTACACTACAATACCTCTACACTACACTACAATACCACTACACTACACTACCACTACACTACACTACAATACCACTACACTACACTACAATACCACTCACTACACTACAATACCACTACACTACACTACCACTACACAACACTACAATACCATTACACTACACTACAATACCACTCACTACACTACAATACCACTACACTACACTACCACTACACTACACTACAATACCTCTACACTACACTACAATACCACTCACTACACTACACTACAATACCACTACACTACACTACACTACAATACCTCTACACTACACTACAATACCACTACACTACACTACAATACCACTACACTACACTACAATACCACTACACTACACTACAATACCACTACACTACACTACAATACCACTACACTACACTACAATACCACTACACTACACTACACTACCACTACACTACACTACAATACCTCTACACTACACTACAATACCACTCACTACACTACACTACAATACCACTACACTACACTACACTACAATACCTCTACACTACACTACAATACCACTACACTACACTACAATACCACTACACTACACTACAATACCACTACACTACACTACAATACCACTCACTACACTACAATACCACTACACTACACTACCACTACACTACACTACAATACCTCTACACTACACTACAATACCACTACACTACACTACCATTACACTACACTACAATACCACTACACTACACTACAATACCACTCACTACACTACAATACCACTACACTACACTACCACTACACTACACTACAATACCACTACACTACACTACAATACCACTCACTACACTACAATACCACTACACTACACTACCACTACACTACACTACAATACCTCTACACTACACTAAAATACCACTCACTACACTACACTACAATACCACTACACTACACTACACTACAATACCTCTACACTACACTACAATACGACTACACTACAATACCACTACACTACAATACCACTACACTACAATACCACTACACTACACTACAAAAACCACTACACTACACTACAATACCACTACACTACACTACAATACCACTACACTACACTACAATACCACTACACTACACTACAATACCACTACACTACACTACACTACCACTACACTACACTACAATACCTCTACACTACACTACAATACCACTACACTACACTACAATACCACTACACTACAGTACAATACCACTACACTACACTACAATACCACTACACTACACTACAATACCACTACACTACACTACACTACAATACCACTACACTACACTACAATACCACTACACTACACTACAATACCACTACACTACACTACAATACCAATACACTACACTACAATACCTCTACAATACCACTAACTACAATACCACTACACTACACTACACTACAATACCTCTACACTACACTACAATACCTCTACACTACACTACAATACCACTACACTACACTACACTACAATACCACTACACTACAATACCACTACATTACAATACCACTCACTACACTACACTACAATACCACTACACTACACTACAATACCACTACACTACAATACCACTACACTACAATACCACTACACTACAATACCACTACAATACCACTACAATACCACTACACTACAATACCACTACACTACAATACCACTACACTACACTACAATACCACTACACTACAATACCACTACACTACAATACCACTACACTACAATACCACTACACTACAATACCACTACACTACACTACAATACCACAACACTACAATACCACTACACTACAATACCACTACACTACAATACCACTACACTACAATACCACTACACTACACTACAATACCACTACACTACAATACCATTACACTACAATACCACTACACTACACTGCAATACCACTACACTACACTACAATACCTCTACAATACCACTAACTACAATACCACTACACTACACTACAATACCTCTACAATACCACTAACTACAATACCACTACACTACAATACCACTACACTACACTACAATACCACTACACTACACTACAATACCACTACACTACACTACAATAAAACTACACTACAATACCACTACACTACAATACCACTACACTACAATACCACTACACTACACTACAATACCACGACAGTACAATACCACTACACTACAATACCACTACACTACACTACAATACCACTACACTACACTACAATACCTCTACAATACCACTACACTACAATACCACTACACTACACTATGATACCACTACACTACACTACAATACCACTCACTACACTACAATACCTCTACAATACCACTAACTACAATACCACTACACTACACTACAATACCACTACACTACACTACAATACCACTACACTACACTACAATACCACTCACTACACTACAATGCCTTTACAATACCACTAACTACAATACCACTACACTACAATACCACTACACTACACTACAATACCACTACACTACAATACCACTACACTACACTACAATACCACTACACTACACTACAATACCACTACACTACACTACACTACAATACCACTACACTACAATACCACTACACTACACTACAATACCACGACAGTACAATACCACTACACTACACTACAATACCACGACAGTACAATACCACTACACTACAATACCACTACACTACACTACAATACCACTACACTACACTACAATACCTCTACAATACCACTACACTACAATACCACTACACTACACTATAATACCACTACACTACACTACAATACCACTCACTACACTACAATACCTCTACAATACCACTAACTACAATACCACTACACTACACTACAATACCACTACACTACACTACAATACCACTACACTACACTACAATACCACTCACTACACTACAATGCCTTTACAATACCACTAACTACAATACCACTACACTACAATACCACTACACTACACTACCATACCATTACACTACACTACAATACCATACCACTACACTCCAATACCACTACACTACACTACAATACCACTACACTACAATAACACTACACTACAATACCACTACACTACACTACAATACCTCTACAATACCACTACACTACAATACCACTACACTACACTACAATACCACTACACTACACTACAATACCACTCACTACACTACAATACCTCTACAATACCACTAACTACAATACCACTACACTACACTACAATATCACTACACTACAATACCACTCACTACACTACAATACCACTACACTACACTACAATACCACTACACTACACTACAATACCACTACACTACAATACCACTCACTACACTACAATACCTCTACAATACCACTACACTACAATACCACTACACTACACTACAATACCACTACACTACACTACAATACCACTCACTACACTACAATACCACTAACTACAATACCACTACAATATCCCTCACTACAGTACAGTACCACGATACTATAATACCACTCACTACAATACAATATCACTCACTACAGTACAGTACCACGACACTATAATACCACTACAATATCACTCACTACAGTACAGTACCACGACACTATAATACCACTACAATATCACTCACTACAGTACAGTACCACGACACTATAATACCACTACAATATCACTCACTACACTACAATACCTCTACAATACCACTAACTACAATACCGCTACAATTTCACTCACTACAGTGCAGTACCACGACACTATAATACCACTCACTACAATACCACTACAATATCACTCACTACACTACAATACCTCTACAATACCACTAACTACAATACCGCTACAATATCACTCACTACAGTGCAGTACCACGACACTATAATACCACTCACTACAATACCACTACAATATCACTCACTACAGTACAGTACCACGACACTACAATAGCACTACACTCACTACACTACAATACCCCTACACTACACTGCAATGTCACTCACTACACTACAATACCTCTACAATACCACTAACTACAATACCACTACACTACCACTACACTACACTACACTACCACTACATTACAATACCACTCACTACATTACAATACCACTACAATACAATACCACTCACTACACTACACTACAATACCACTCACTACATTACAATACTACTCACTACAGTACAATACCACTACACTACAATACCACTCACTACAGTACAATACCACTACACTACAATACCACTCACTACACTACAATACCACTCACTACACTACACTACAATACCACTCACTACATTACAATACTACTCACTACAGTACAATACCACTACACTACAATACCACTACACTACAATACCACTCACTACATTACAATACCACTCACTACAGTACAATACCACTACACTACAATACCACTCACTTCACTACACTACCACTCACTCACTACACTACCACTGACTACACTACAATACCACTACACTACTGTCGTGACTTTACTTTCATTAATCTGATGACTGTTATTTAGTTAATCCACTAACTATGTTTACTTGTTACCCAACTAAATGAATCATTAGGAATTCTGGGCACACGGAAGAAGTTGGTAAAAGAGTGACCATCTCCCGAATTACAGTTTTTCCCAATTGTTTACACACTTAAACTGGCCCATGAGGTAGAAAAGTAGAGTGATCGCTGATGAAATTTGGGCGACTGTGGTGGACCATGGTCTGACCTTGAGAGAGGCTGAGCAGAGAGTGTAGCCCAATCTGAGCCGCTTCATCATAGCGTCCATCAGCCAGATGTTCCAAAATGAGAATAGGTATGTACTTCAGACATTGGACCTCTCTACAACATGTACTACTTGACAGTAGAACAATGTAAAGCACTGTGAAAACTGTAGATTCTAATACATATTGGAAGGGGAACAAAGTCAATGTTTCATGTATTACTGTATGTATGAAATTGGGAGCTATACTTTGTAAATGTTTATCTTGTATACTGTACTACTGTAGTGTTTACTGTACTGCATGCTATTTGTTTTTGTAGAACTGAAAGACGACCACCACGTACATGGTGGTAGAATTTACAGACAAACAGGAGGCTGCCATTGTGCAAATGGTAGTTGAAAATAATGCCGTAAGACTGTGAAATCCAACAACAGATTATTGAAAACCCTGCCATCTTCCATAACATCAGAGTGAGCTTATCAACCACAGCCCGCATCCTTAAAAAACACCATCTACGGATGAAGAAAATCTACAGTCCCATTTGAAAGGAATTTCCAAAGTGAAGGATAAACTGTACGAATATGTGCAAGTAAGTAATGTACTAGTATTACACTCTTGAAACAGACTCATTGATGTTGTCAGTGAACCTTACTATTCAGCAATTACAGTATTTACTGTAATTTCAGAGAATCATGGAGATGCAAGTCCCATGCTCCAGAAAATCATATTCATAGCTGAGGCTTGATTCAATTTAGAGAAGATGAGGAGGAGAGGAAGGAACATCATTGAGGTACCTGGCCAGCGCGGGAAATGTAACCATATGCGCAGCCATGAGCCACAATAGGGTCCTTCACATTCATGCCACCCTCGGGCTGCTCAGGTCCGCAACTCGTTCCATGACCATCCCAGGTTTACAATTCTCTATCTCCCACCATATTCCCCATTTCTCAACCCCATTGAGGAGTTGTTTTCAACATGGCGGTGGGTGTATGATCGCAAACCCCATGAACATATGTCCTTTCTCCAGGCAATGGAGGAGGCCTGTGGTGACATTCCAGTGTTCCATTCCAGAGTCCTGTCAGGGGTGATTGCCAGATGATATTTCCCCCGCTGTCTGGCCAAGGAGAGTATTGCCTGTGATGTTGATGAAAATCTGTGGCCGGACCAAAGCAACAGACATGACTGTTTTTGTTTTCTCAATGGAGTATTTGTTTCTTGATTTAGATTTGACAGTTTCTTTATTTATTCCATACAATTGAGCTAACGTACAGTAGTACAAATAGGACTATTTTTCTTCCTTTGCATATGCAAAATATATTTACTGTATGTTTACATTTTTGCTGTATGTGTGCTTACAGTATGCTGTTTTTATGTATTGAGTCATGTTGAAATATAAAACACACATTTTTGCATTTGTGTTCCTATGTTAGAGTACACACAAACAATATACAGTATGACAACAAAATCGTAGTCTTTACACTGAAATAGGTTCTGATAGTAGTGTTTTGAATATGCCACATTAGTGTGATCTCGGTTGTCACTAAGTTAGATTCATTTGATGTGTGTGTGTCTCATTTGTAGGCAGAGTTTCATTTTGAGCAGGGAGTACATGCTTTTTGATTGCTGTGTTTCATTTTGCCAGATCTCTGTGGGGTTTGGTGAAATTGGCTAACTGTTTTGTGATTTGTGTTTTGAGTACCTGAGATGTAGTTTCAGACAACATGTGTTACAGTTTTTCCCAATTGTTTACACACTAAAATTAGAACTTAAAACGCAAATCACCGAAACCTGAAACTCATGTACCAAGTCTGCAAAATTGCAAGCACAATTCCTGCTTTACACCTAGTTTTCAATTCTACATCACACGTTTTGCAAAACACTACACACAGTTCTCTTCATTAGGCACAACATTCAAAATTAAAATCTCTTTAGCAACGCCAATCACAATGCCAAGCTCTATACACCAAATGGCAACACCCACTTCTCACAGGTGTAAACACTAGTTGCTCAATTGTTCACTTAGAAATCAGAGCTTTAGCACTATTAAAGGCCACAGATGAGCTCTCCTGTTTTGGTGGAAAATGGACGTCAATGGTGACGCAAGAGCTAGAGGTTAAGGAGTGGGAGTGACTTGTGTATTTCTGAACAATATCCATGTTTTGGAGAATGTGTAAACGGTCGGGGGAGAAGTCAGCTACGACACGGTCCCTTTTGTTTCATGTTTGTGACTTCATGAAAGACAATACAGCGACATTACCATAACTCTGTTTCTACAGGTGCCTCCGTTATGAGGTTTGCGTCTATTTATTGTATAAAATGAATGAGTAAAGATTAAACTATTTGTGAAATGATGGAATGTGATGTTGAACCGTTAATGTGAGAGAATTGTATTTCCTTTCAAGTTTAAGTGATTGGCCCGCCCTCAGGAGCACAGACATGATCTGGCTCATGGGACAGCCCTTTTCTGCTGTTACGAATAAAACCCCCCTCCTGAAGAAATCCTCTTTAGACCACACGTACCTCGATGGACACCGAGGGGGCTCAGGTTGAGTTTGGACCACAAAAACCTCAGTTTAAGCTAAAGTTGCAATGGTTGTTGAATTCCTAACCATACCACGTGGAGCATTGGCTACGCGGCGGGAAATGGTTAAACTCTGAGACTATCGATCCCGACAGAGTAAGAGCACATTTTTGATACTAATTACTAGTCTGCAGCTAGAAATTATGTCATCCTGGGATGCGAAGACAGACAACCGCCGAAACAACTATTCTATGAGAACATTTCTGAACGGTACTCTGAAGTTTCCATTCTAACCACTGAAGACATCAGGGAAGCAGAGCGAGAGACGCTCGGACGAACTCTCTAACAGGACTGACGATTCCAGCCGAGATCACGACGACACAATGGGCGTAAATATATATTGATTGCAATTATTTCTGAATAAGTGAGCGTTCATGTGCAAAGGATTAGCATTTAAATTAATATAATTATCAACTGTGTAGTGACTCTTTTTGTCTTTCCCACCCTTCTCAGTCCACACCCACTTCCCTTTGTCCACCAAGTCGTCATATCGGCTTAGCCCACTAGGGAATAATTTCCTTGTAACCATATCTACTGTTTGTGTGTTTATGCATTTCTGTGAATATTTAGTTAGTTAGTAAATAAATGATTAAGACAATTGATGTATGGAAGATTCTTAGTAAAGGCTGGGTTCGTGCAGATAACCAACTATTTATTACTATTTACGACGTTTGGAATTAAACTAACGTGATGTAAAGAATCATTAATTAATTAGAAGATTAATTGATCAGATATTAAAATATCTGAAGAGTTAGATTTTCCTTGGTGCCCCGACTTCCTAGTTAATTACATTTACATGATTAGTTTAATCACACAATAATAATTTTATAAAATAACAGTCTTCACTTTAATAATGCCAAAGACACGACACTGCCTACACCTTGCACGCATGCCTCTTCTCCAGGCAATGGAGGACGCATGTGGTGAAGTTGATGTGGGGACTTTCGGCTGCTGGACCCGTCACTCCAGAAGATTCTTTCCCTACTGTTTAGCCAGGGAGAACATCGCTTGTGATGTAGATGAGGTGCTGTGGCCAGACCAAAATAGGAGGCAGGATGCAGCCTAATGGCTCTTTTCTTACATTTTGCTTGTGTTTTTGTGTTTAAAGTTTTGAAAGAATGAGCCACTTTAATGTTTTTTGTAAAGAAAACCCTTTATCTTACTGTATGTTTTTCCTGGTTTTCTACTGTTGGATGTGGAAAGTGTTACAGTATTCCCCAGGTGCTCTCATTTGTTGACTTCAGTTACAGTCCAAGATGGCGTAGCAGTCGGACGTCTGTTTTTGTCTTGTCTTGTCCTCTCCCGTGTATATACAGTTTTCTACGTACATATTTTTATATTTTTAATCTCAATTTCCATCTACAGACTGAACATACGTTCCTGCAACCCGCCTCACCCAATGTGGTATGGATCTGCTATTTTTTATACTGTAGAACCGGAACCCCCATCGTAACTAGCCACCTAACTAGCTACTAGCTAGTAGTCAGTTAGTTACTGCTAGCGGTCATCACTGTTAACTCAGACATCAGCCAGCCTCAGCCCGGTCAATTCCTGCCAGTCTGCACAGCGCGATATCAACCTAGAGCATATCGGACTGCTTTTCTCTACCACATCTACGGATTCCTACTGCAAGCTCTGAACCTTTACACCGGATCATCGCATCTAGATAGCTGCTATCCGAGAGGCTACTCCTGGCTAACGTCTCTGTCCCAAAGCAAGCACCAGTTAGCCTGGAGCTAGCCCCGAGCGAGGCCCATCTCCTGACTAGCTGAAGAGATCCATCAGCCAATTCCTTGGCTACAATACCTCTTTTGCCAATTGACCTGGACCCCTTTACTGCCGACACGGAGCCCCGCCGATCCATCACGACTGGTCTGCCGATGTAACCGTCCGAGGGTTTCTACATGCTCCTCCGTTGCGACGTCCCCCGCAGGCCCATCTGCTAGACTGCTAGCCCTTGCCTGCTAGCTGTCTGAATCGCCGTGTCTCCAGCTCGACTAGCTACTCACTGGACCCTATGATCACTCGACTACACATGGCTCTCTATAACATTCTCTGAAAAGATAGAACTGCCAAATGGTGCAGAGTTGCAATCTACTGCAGAGATATTTTGCAGAGTTCTGTCTTACTATCCAGGTCTGTGCGCAAACAATTAGAGCCTCTACTTTTAAAAATCCACCTTTCCAGAAACAAGTCTCTCACCGTTGCCGCTTGTTATAGACCCCATTCAGCCCCAGCTGTGCCCTGGACACCATATGTGAAATTATCGCCCTCCATCTATCTTCATAGTTTGTACTGTTAGGTGACAAGGGACATGCTTAACACCCCAGCTGTCCTACAATCTAAGCTAGATGCCCTCAATCTCACACAAATTATCAAGGAACCTACAAGGTACAACCCTAAATCCGTAACCATCCGTAACCATAACCTCTTAGATACCAACCTGCCCTCTAAATACACTTCTGCTGTCTTCAACCAGGATCTCAGCGATCACTGCCTCATTGCCTGTGTGCGTAATGGGCCCGCGGTCAAACGACCACCCTCATCACTGTCAAACGCTCCCTAAACCACTTCAGCAAGAAGGACTTTCTAATCGACTTGGCCCGGGTATCCTGGAAGGATATTGACCTCATCCTGTCAGTAGAAGATGCCTGGTTGCTATTCAAAAGTGCTTTCCTCACCATCTTAAATAAGCATGCCCCATGCAAAAAGTGTAGCACTAAGAACAGATAAAGCCCTTGGTTCCCCCAGACTTGACTGCCCTTGACCAGCAAAATAACATCATGTTGCGTTCTGCATTAGCATCGAATAGCCCCCGCGATATGCAACTTTTCAGGGAAGTCAGGAACCAATATACTCAGTCAGTTAGGAAAGCTAAGCCTAGCTTTTTCAAACAGAAATTTGCATCCTGTAGTACTAATTCCAAAAAGTTTTGGGACACCGTAAAGTCAATGGAGAATAAGAGCACCTCCTCACAGCTGGCCACTGCACTGAGAATAGGAAACACTGTCACCACCGATAAATCTACGACAATCTATAGTTTCGATAAGCATTTTACCACGGCTGGCCATGCTTCACCCCAGCCAATATCTCAGCACCCCCTGCAGCATCTTGCCCAACCCCCCCCCCCCCCCCCCCGCTTCTCCTTCACCCAAATCAAGACAGCTGATGTTCTGAAAGAGCTGCAAAATCTGGATCCCTACAAATCTGGACTGGACACTCTATAAGATAATCTGCCGAAATTGTTGCAACCCCTATTACTAGCCTATTCACCCTCTTTTTCGTATCGTCTGAGATCCCCAAAGATTGGGAAGTTTCCGCGGTCATCCCCCTCTTCAAAGGAGGAGACACTCTAGACCCAAACTGTTATAGACCTATATCCATCCTGCCCTACCTTTATAACATCTTCAAAAGCCAAGTTAACAAACAGATCACCGACCATTTCGAATCTCACCGTACCTTCTCCACTATGCAATCTGGTTTCCGAGCTGGTCATGGGTGCACCTCAGCCCCGCTCAAGGTCCGAAACGATATCATAACCGCTATTGATAAGAGACAGTACTGTGCAGCTGTCTTCATCAACCTGGTCAAGGCTTTCGACTCTGTCAATCATCGCATTCATGACTCAAGACTCAATAGCCTTGGCATCTCAAATGACTGCCTCGGCCTGGTTCACCAAATACTTCTCAGACAGAGTTTAGTGTGTCAAATCGTAGGACCTGTTGTCCGGATCTCTGGCAGTCTCTATTGGGGTGCATAGGGTTCAATTCTAAAGGCCGACTCTTTTCTCTGTATATATCAATGTCGTTGTTTTTGCTGCTGGTGATTCTCTGATCCACCTCTACGCAAACGACACCATTCTGTAAACAGTATCTGTATACAGTCAGAAGTTTACAATCGGCTTCCTATTTCACAACAAAGCATCCTTCACTCATGCTGCCAAACATACCCTCGTAAAACTGACTATCCTACTGATCCTTGACTTCGGCGATGTCATTTACAAAATAGCCTCCAACACTCTACTCAGCAAACTGGATGTAGTCTGTAGTCTTTAAGGATGGGAAAACTCCAGGACTGGATGGCATACCAGTGGAAGTATACAAACATTTTTTTGATATACTCAAAGGACCATTATTAGCTTGTTTTAACCACTCCTATATAAATGATAGATTATCAGACACGCAACAAGAAGGTGTGATATCATTATTACTGAAACAGGACCCAAGTGGTATATATAAAGATCCAGTCCATTTAAAAAATTGGAGACCTCTTACACTTCAGTGTTGTGATGCAAAGATCCTAGCAAAATGCTTGGCGCATAGAATAAAAAAAGTTTTGTCAGATATTATTCATCCTAATCAGACAGGTTTTTTACATGGACGATACATTGGAGATAATATAAGGCAAGTACTGGAAACAATAGAACACTATGAAATATCGGGGACACCAGGCCTGGTTTTCATAGCTGATTTTGAAAAGGCTTTTGATAAAGTACGACTGGAGTTTATATATAAATGCCTAGAATATTTCAATTTTGGGGAATCTCTTATAAAATGGGTAAAAATTATGTATAGTAACCCTAGGTGTAAAATAGTAAATAATGGCTACATCTCAGAAAGTTTTAAACTATCTAGAGGAGTAAAACAAGGTTGTCCACTATCGGCATATCTATTTATTATTGCCATCGAAATGCTAGCTGTTAAAATTAGATCAAACATTAATATTAAGGGATTAGAAATCCAGGGCCTAAAAACGAAGGTGTCATTGTACGCTGATGATTCATGTTTTCTTTTAAAACCACAACTAGAATCTCTCCACGGCCTCTTAGAGGATCTAGATACATTTGCTATCCTCTCTGGATTAAAACCAAATTATGATAAATGTACCATATTACGTATTGGATCACTAAAAAATACACATTTTACATTGCCATGTAGTTTACCAATTAAATGGTCTGACGGAGATGTGGACATACTCGGTATACAAATCCCAAAAGAAAGAAATGATCTCACTCCAATAAATTTTTATAGAAAGTTAGCAAAAATAGATAAGATCTTGCTACCATGGAAAGGAAAATACCTGTCTATTTGTGGGAAAATCACCCTGATTAACTCTTTAATCATATCACAGTTTACCTATTTGCTTATGGTTTTGCCTACACCTAGTGACCTGCTTTTTAAATTATATGAACAAAAAATATTCAATTTCATTTGGAACGGCAAGCCAGAAAAAATTAAAAGGCGCTATTTATATAACGAATATGAATTCGGAGGGCAGAAATTATTAAATATTAAAGCATTAGACCTCTCACTAAAGGCATCAGTCATACAAAAGTTATACTTAAATCCAAACTGGTTCTCTAGTAGAGTGGTACGAATGTTTCATCCTATGTTCAAGAAGGGCCTTTTTCCCTTTATTCAGATTACACCTGTTCACTTTCGGTTGCTTGAAAAGGAAATAATCTCCAAAATATCTTTATTTTTTAAACAAGCCTTAGAAAGTTGGTTGCAATTTCAATTTAATCCACCTGAAAGGACGGAACAAATAGTACAACAAATCTTGTGGTTAAATTCAAATATAGTAATTGATAAAAAAAACTGTTAAAGAAATGTTTAAAAAAGGTATAATTTTTGTGAATGATATCATAAATAGGACTGGTGGAGTAATGTCACACATGCAGCTAACACAGACATATGGAAATGTCTGCTCTACCCAAAATTACAACCAATTAATTGCAGCATTACCACAAAAATGGAAGAGGCAGGTAGAAGGGGATAAAAGTAAGGAACTTGTATGTCGGCCTTATATTAAAGAACATAAATGGTTAAAGAAAAGTGTGACAAATAAAAACATATACCAATTTCATTTAAGGACCAAAAAACTTACAGCTGTGCCATATAAATTGCAAAATAGTTGGGAAGAGATTTTCGATGTACCCATTCCATGGCACATGGTTTATGAATTGATACGCAAAACAACGCCGG
Organism: Salvelinus fontinalis; assembly: GCF_029448725.1. Taxonomy (NCBI): domain Eukaryota; kingdom Metazoa; phylum Chordata; class Actinopteri; order Salmoniformes; family Salmonidae; genus Salvelinus; species Salvelinus fontinalis. Next base: position 68,300,218 of record NC_074670.1, read on the forward strand.
ATTCAAAACTTCACATTTTTCAATTTAAATTATTGTACAAAATTCTTGCAACTAATAGAATGTTATATATATGGGGGATACAATCTTCCCAGCTCTGTAGATTCTACTGTGAGGAGGCAGAGTCATTAGACCATTTATTTTGGTATTGTCCGCATGTAGCTCGTTTTTGGTCACAGGTCCAGGAATGGTTGAAGAATTGCAACATTTGCGTAGAACTAACGCTACAGATAGCAATACTGGGGGATCTGAAAAGCCATAGTCAATCAATCAATAATATAATAATTATTTTAGCAAAAATGTTTATTTTTAATTTACAATCCGTGGAAGCTATGAGAATAGGAAGATTCAAATCTTTTGTGAAGCATCACAGCACAGTTGAAAAATATATGGCAAATAAAAATCCGAAATGGATGATGTTGGAAGATAGATGGGAAAGGTTGAGTGGAGCTGAAGGGTGGGACTAATAACAAGATAAACAATGTAGGGCATACGGGATCTGTAAAATGTGTATAGGTGCGGAGCTATTGTGAAATAGCACAGTTACAAGTGGAAATCAAACTGGATGGACAACAGAAATAGAGGAAGGACTAAGAACAAACAAGAGAGAATTATTATAAAGTAGACTGTGTCTGTAAAATGTGTATAAGATGTATAAATTGAAGGTAAAAACAGAAATGTTTATCAGTTTCCTCCAATTGGGGGATCGGTGGTAGGGTTTGCGGGGAATAATAATAAAGGTATACACTTTTAAAAAAAGTATGTATGTCTATGTAGGTATGTGTATGTATATATGTGTATATGTATGCATACGTGAATGGATATATACATTTACCCAAAAAAATATGGGGGATTGGAAATGATGCAGACAATTACATTGGAAGCAACATTCTTTCCGCAATATTAAGCTGATCCACCCCCCAAGAGAGAAAAAAAAAAAAAAAATGGATGTAGTCTATCACAGTGCCATCCGTTTTGTCACCAAAGCCCCATATACTACCCACCACTGTGACTTGTATGCTCTCGTTGGCTGGCCCTCACTAGATATTCGTCGCCAAACCCACTGGCTCCATGTCATCTATAAGCTTTTGCTAGGTAAAGCCCCACCTTATCTCAGCTCACTGGTCACCATAGCAACACCCACCCATAGCACGCGCTCCAGCAGGTATATTTCACTGGTCATCCCAAAAGCCAACACTTCCTTTGGCCACCTTTCCTTCCAGTTCTCTGCTGCCGATGACTGGAACGAATTGCAAAAATTAGTCTAATATCTCCCTCTTTAACTTTAAGCATCAGCTGTCAGAACAGCTCACTGTACCTGTACACAGCCAATCTGTAAATAGCACACAAATAGCTACCTCATCCCCATATTATTACTCAACCTCTTGCTCTTTTGCACCCCAGTATCTCTACTTGCACATCATCATCTGCACATCTATTACTCCAGTGTTAGTGCTAATTTGTAATTATTTTGCCTCTATGGCCTATTTACTGCATTACCTCCCTACTATTCTACATTTGCACGCACTGTACATAGATTATTCTATTGTGTTATTGACTGTACGTGTATTTATGTGTAACTATGTGTTTGTGCTTTTGTCACACTGCTTTGCTTTATCTTGGCCAAGTCGCAGTTGTAAATGAGAACTTATTCTCAATATGCCTACCTGGTTAAATAAAGGTGAAAGAAAGACATTTACAAATAAAATACAAAACACAAGTGTTCAAAAATACTGCATTTTGGAAATGAATGACAACATTGTTGTTACTGTATTGCATTTGTGTGTGTTTATTTATGTATATTTGAGTAGGTATACAGTACTGTAACAATCTGTTACAACCGGCTACCGAGTAACACTGAAAATACAAAAAGGGTTAAACCTACTGATCAAATCAAAGTTTATTTGTCACGTGCGCCGAATACAACAGGTGTAGACCTTACAGTGAAATGCTTACTTACAGGCTCTAACCAATGCAGGTGGTCTGCTTGAAGCATGTTGGCATTACAGACTCAATCAGTGACATGTTGAAAATGTCAGTGAAAACACCTGCGAGTTGGTCAGCACATGCCCGGAGCACATGTCCTGGTAATCCGTCTGGCCCCGCAGCCTTGTGTATGTTGACCTATTTAAAGGTCTTACTCACGTCGGCTACGGAGAGCGTGATCACACAGTCATCTGGAACAGCTGATGCTCTCATGCATGCCTGAGTGTTGCTTGCCTCGAGGCGAGCATAGAAGTGATTTAGCTCGTCTGGTAGGCTCGTGTCACTGTGCAGCAGTGTCACATGCGCCGAATACAACAGGTGTAGACGTTACAGTGAAATGCTTACTTACAGGCTCTAACCAATGGTGCGGGTAAAAAAAAAAGGTATGTGTTTGTGTGTGTGTAGGTAAGTAAAGAAATAAAACAACAGTAAAAAGACATTTGAAGAAAGAGTAGCAAGGCTATATACAGACACCTGTTAGTAAGGCTTATTGAGGTAGTATGTACATGTAGGTATCGTTAAAGTGACTATGCATATATGATGAACAGAGAGTAGCAGAAGCGTAAAAAGAGGGGTTGGCGGGTGGTGGGACACAATGCAGATATCCCGGTTAGCCAATGTGCAGGAACACTGGTTGGTCGGGCCAATTTAGGTAGTATGTACATGAATGTATAGTTAAAGTGACTATGCATATGAGATAAACAGAGAATAGCAGCAGCGTAAAAGAGGGGTTGGGGGGGGGCACACAATGCGAATAGTCCGGGTAACCATTTGGTTACCTGTTCAGGAGTCTTATGGCTTGGGGGTAAAAACTGTTGAGAAGCCTTTTTGTCCTAGACTTGGCACTCCGGTACCGCTTGCCATGCGGTAGTAGAGAGAACAGTCTATGACTGGGGTGGCTGGGGTCTTTGACAATTTTTAGGGCCTTCCTCTGACACCGCCTGGAGTAGAGGTCCTGGATGGCAGGCAGCTTTGCCCCAGTGATGTACTGGGCCGTACGCACTACCCTCTGAAGTGCCTTGCGGTCGGGGGCCGAGCAATTGCCGTACCAGGCAGTGATGCAACAGGTCAGGATGCTATCGATGTGGCAGCTGTAGAAACTTTTGAGGATCTCAGAACCCATGACAAATCTTTTTAGTTTCCTGAGGGGGAATAGGCTTTGTCGTGCCCTCTTCACGACTGTCTTGGTGTGTTTGGACCAATCTAGTTTGTTGTTGTTTTGGACACCAAGGAATTTGAAGCTCTCAACCTGCTCCACTACAGCCCCGTCGATGAGAATGGGGGCGTGCTCGGTGCTCCTTTTCCTGTAGTCCACAATCATCTCCTTAGTCTTGGTTACGTTGAGGGATAGGTTGTTATTCTGGCACCACCCGGCCAGGTCTCTGACCTCCTCCCTATAGGCTGTCTCGTCGTTGTCGGTGATCAGGCCTACCACTGTTGTGTCGTCAGCAAACTTAATGATGGTGTTGGAGTCGTGCCTGGCCATGCAGTCGTGGGTGAACAGGGAGTACAGGAGGGGACTGAGCACGCACCCCTGGGGAGCTCCAGTGTTGAGGATCAGCGTGGCAGATGTGTTGCTACCTACCCTCACCACCTGGGGATGGCCTGTCAGGAAGTCCAGGATACAGTTTCAGAGGGAGGTGTTTAGTCCCAGGATCCTTAGCTTGGTGATGAGCTTTGAGGGTACTATGGTGTTGAACGCTGAGCTGTAGTCAATGAACAGCATTCTCACATAGGTGTTATTTTTGTCCATTTTGGAAAGGGAAGTGTGGAGTGCAATAGAGAATGCATCATCTGTGGATCTGTTGTGGCGGTATGCAAATTGGAGTGGGTCTATGGTTTCTGGGATAATGGTGTTGATGTGAGCCATTACCAGCCTTTCAAAGCACTTCATGGCTATGGACGTGAGTGCTACGGGTCTGTAGTCATTTAGGCAAGTTGCCTTTGTGTTCTTGGGCACAGGGACTATGGTGGTCTGCTTGAAGTATGTTGGTATTACAGACTCAATCAGGGACATGTTGAAAATGTCAGTTAAAACACCTGCGAGTTGGTCAGCACATGCCCGGAGCACATGTCCTGGTAATCCGTCTGGCCCCGCAGCCTTGTGTATGTTGACCTATTTAAAGGTCTTACTCACGTCGGCTACGGAGAGCGTGATCACACAGTCATCTGGAACAGCTGATGCTCTCATGCATGCCTGAGTGTTGCTTGCCTCGAGGCGAGCATAGAAGTGATTTAGCTCGTCTGGTAAGCTCGTGCCACTGTGCAGCTCGTGGCTGTGCTTCCCTTTGTAGTCTGTAATAGTTTGCAAGCCCTGCCACATCCGACGAGCGTCGGAGCCGGTGTAGTATGATTCAATCTTAGCCCTGTATTCACGCTTTGCCTGTTTGATGGTTCGTCGCAGGGCATAACGGGATTTCTTGTAAGCTTCCGGGTTAGAGACCCGCACCTTGAAAGCAGCAGCTATACCCTTTAGCTCAGTGCGAATGTTGCCTGTAATCCATAGCTTTTGGTTGGGGTATGTACGTACAGTCACTGTGGGGACGTCGTCCTCAATGCACTTATTGATAAAGCCAGTGACTGATGTGGTGTATTCCTCAACGTCATCGGAAGAATCCCGGAACATGTTCCAGTCTGTGATAGCAAAGCAGTCCAGTAGTTTAGCATCTGCTTCATCTGATCGTTTTTTTATAGACCGAGTCACTGGTGCTTCCTGCTTTAATTTTTGCTTGCAAGCAGGAATCAAGAGGATAGAGTTGTGGTCAGATTTACCAAATGGAGGGCGAGGAAGAGCTTTGTATGCGTCTCTGTGTGTGGAGTACAGGTGATCTATAATTATTTTCCCTCTGGTTGCACATTTAACATGTTGATAGAGATTTGGTAAACTGATTTAAGTTTCCCTGCATTAAAGTCTCCGGCCATTAAGAGCGTCGCCTCTGGGTGAGTGGTTTCCTATTTGCTTATTTCCTTATACAGGTGACTGAGTGCGGTCTTAGTGCCAGCAGCCGTCTGTGGTGGGAAATAAACAGCCACGAAAAGTAAAGCTGAGAACTCTCTAGGCAAGTAGTGTGGCCTGCAGTTTATCACAATATATTCTACTTCAGGCGAGCAAAATCTAGAGATTTCCTTAGATTTCGTGCACCAGCAGTTGTTTACAAATATGCACAGACCGCCCTCCCTCGTCTTACCGGAGTGTGCTGATCTATCCTGCCGGTGCAGCGTGTATCCCGCTAGCTGAATATCCATGTCGTCATTCAGCCACGATTCCTTTGGGATATTCTTAGTAGTGTTTTGTGTTGAGCACATCAGTGTGTTGTTGGTTGGTAGACAGATCTATTAATTTGACGTGTGTGTCATTTTAAGGCAAAAAAAAACATTTTGGAAAGAGATAAAACAGTTTTGAATGCAGTGTTTGCTTTTGCTAGAGACTTGTATAGTTTTGCATTTTGTGTTTGTGGTTTTATGTTTGGAGTTTTGGGAAATTGGCCAAAAGATTCAGCAAACATGTGTAAACAATTTTGGAACACTAACAATTGAGAAAAACTAATCTCTAGAAGGTATATATATATATCTATTACGTTGATAAATTGTCATCTTATTAATCACTACCTCTTATTATATCCTCATTCTGACAGTCATAACCTCAAGCATCTGCTGAAAAACCCAGCCTTGCTCATTATTCAGTTTAGTTTTAGTTTAGTTTATTAATTCGACCATTTTCAAAAACAAGCCACACACTTAAAAATCCATACATGCACATGAATAAAATCATCGAGGATAACACACAATAAAGTCTGGGTGTAACGATCTTCTTCATCTGAGGAACAGGAAATATCGGACCAAAACGCAGCGTGGTAAGCGTCCATGTTAATTTATTAACTGAACACGAAAAATACAAAATAACAAAGTGAATGAAAGAAACGAAAATCGAAACAGTCCTGAAAGGTGTGACGACACAAAACAGAAAACAACTACCCACAAACCATAGGTGGGAAAAGGCTACCTAAGTATGGTTCTCAATCAGAGACAACGATAGACTGCTGCCTCTGATTGGGAACCATACCAGGCCAAACGCATAGAAACAGAAAACATAGAACAAAACATAAAATGCCCACCCCAACTCACGCCCTGACCAAACCAAAATAGAGACATAAAAAATAAACTAAGGTCAGGACGTGACACTAGGACTTATTTCCATTGTGGTCCTCTTGAGAAAAGATGGCTAGACAAGATCAAACACAGTATGGCAGTGAAATAATAAAACTAAAACATAGAAGAACATCTATCTCATCATTCCAGTTACATCATAGGGGTTATTCATATGGGCACAGAAGACATCAAACATATTTTTACTTTATTGTTAAAGCTGTCCAGAGAGGAAATTGTTTTTATAGGCAGAGGCAACTCATTCCATTCTGAGGCTCCAGTATACAAGAAAGTACCTTTCCCAGCATTACTCCTTTCCCAGCATTACTCCATCTGACCTGGTGCTGTGATTGTGTGCATCCCTAACCCGAGGAAAGTAATCACTTAGATATCTGGGCGCAGGACCATAAATACTCCTGTAAACCAAAACCTAGTCTAATCTGGGACACCCTAGCCTCAACAGGCAGCCAGTTTAGTTCCTGAAAGCAGCTCCTGCCTACGTGAGTACGTGGACTCACCTTCAATACTATCCTGATCAGCTTATTCTGGGCTTTCTGGAGCTTCCCCTTCATAAGTTAGATAAGCCCCAAAACCAGGAAGTACTAGCATAGTCAAAATGGCATTGAATGAGGGCAGTAGCTAGCACTTTCATGGAGTCCTTATCAAGCAGCTTGGACTTTCTAGTCAAAAACGTAGTCCTGGCAATAACCTTCCCTAGCAACTTATTGGCCATGCTCACACCTCCCAAACTTCCATCAAGGATACATCCCAAGTAGCTAAAATCTGTTTCAGTAGTCAGCACCTCACCCCCTAAATCCACTCTGATTTCAGACGACCTACACAATTTTGGTCTGGATCAAAAAATAATTGCTTCAGTTTTCCCTAAGTGCAGAGATAGTTTATTATCTCCAAGCCATTTGCTAATTTTAGTAAGCTCTGTGCTAAGTATGCTCTCCAACATAGTTTTACTTTTGTGAGACACCAGAAGTGTAGAGTCATCCGTATAAATAAAAAGACGGCAAGAACAAGCATCTTTCATATCGGTAATATACAATAAAAACTGCATAGGCCCAAGCACGCTCCCCTGCGGAACGCCACAACTCATTGGTTTTGCCTGAGACAGTGAACCATTAACCTCTACTACTTGCTCCCTTCCTGATAAATAGGACTTTACCCAGCCTAGAGGGATACTGCTTAATCCCAGTGCCTCCAGTTTGGAGATTAGAAGACAGTGGTTAACTGTATCAAGGCCTTCTGTAGGTCAAGCAGTACCATTCCACACAGATTTCCCTCATCAATCTCTTTCCTGATGAAGTCAGTCAAGTAAAGTAGACATGAATCAGTGGAGTATGTTTTTCTAAAACCCGACTGAAAATCATACATGCACAATTCTCTCCAGGATCTTTGATGTTACACAGAGGATAGATACAGGCCCATAGGATAGATACAGTACTACACAAATTGGTTTAATTATTTATTTACTAGCTAACTAAACAATAACACAGAATTTTTATTTTTTTTATTTTACCTTTATTTAACTAGGCAAGTCAGGTAAGAACAAATTCTTATTTTCAATGACGGCCTAGGAACAGTGGGTTAACTGCCTGTTCAGGGGCAGAACGACAGATTTGTACCTTGTCAGCTCAGGGATTTGAACTTGCAACCTTTCGGTTACTAGTCCAACGCTCTAACCACTAGGCTACCCTGCCGCCCCAGAATAAACATACACCTTTTACATGAGACAAAGGTCCATAGTGGACTGACACAATATGACGGCTTATTACACAGATGGAGAGGGGGGAAAAGAGAGAGAGAAAAAGGGACACATTGTGGATACATTCTGTAACTATTCTCCCATTAATCATATACTTTGCACACAAACCAACGCCCGTTTGGAGTAAGGAATCATAAATGTATTTACGTATGAAATTCCGTCGTTCGTCGTTTATCTATGTCAGAACCAAGCCTTCTTGGAAAGGGTTTGGTTGGCCCTTTCCGCGGCCCACTTATACATTCTCTGATTGTCCATCAGAGGTCATAACATCCTTCTTCTTAGTTGTCTGGACTCCATGGGGGTTCATTCCTCAGAACAGCTACTTAGCTGCACCAGTGATTGTCTGAGAGGGGAGTTCTCCTCTCTTCACCTCTGGTAGATAGTCAAAGTTCCAAACCACTTTACACACGCAGCAGCAGACTGGTGATGTCCTGGTCTGGTAGGTGAGTTAATTTCCTTCACCTCGTGTTGAGGTTGAAAGTTTCAACCATTTCAAATGTGTAGCTAACGCCTCATGTTTCCTGGTCTAAAGGTTGATTTCTCTTCCAGGCATTTATGTACTCTTGGTCAAAAGGGCCGTTCCATCATGCTGACAAGGTCTCTGACCTCACTCGGGGTGTGGCTACTTAATGTGCAAAGGATATGAAAAACAATACATCTCCTTATAAAACTAAAATCATATTCCTATCTTAACACAAATACCTTCTTCACTTTTCATATTATATGCTCAACGCATCAGATGAAACATCATACCTGTAACGGCCATACATTCCATGTTACAGTATTTCCACCATAAGATTTTTACTGACATCACAAAATAATCAACCATATGACATTAGTTTTCCATATCTCCCCACTGACCATTCTTTATGATAGAATTATTGTTCCATTGTCACTTTTTGGATGTTAGAGTTTAGGGCAGGCAAAAGTCTCTGGAGACAAAGTGACATTAATTTAGTCAATACTGGAGATAGAGAGAACCCTCTCCTGCTTAATTTACGATTGGGAGGTGTCAAAACTGGCCCAGTGCCCTCGTCCCCCCTCTTTGCGGGTGGCAGTGGGTCTGGTTATTGTCAGCCATTGCCAAGCTGATCTGACACATTGTGATCTTCATAGCACAGTCATGACAAAACCACTCGCTACACTCCCCATACCAGTCTCTAAACCACAATACCACTCGCTACACTACCACTCACTACACAATACCACTACACTGCACAACCACTCACTACACATATAATACCACTACACTACAATACCACTGCACTACAATACCACTACAATGCACTACAATACCACTACACTACAGCGCACTACACTACAACTACACTACAATACCACACACTGCTACAATACCACTCACTACAATACCACTCACTACAATACCACTCACTACAATACCACTACACTACAATACCACTCACTACAATACCACTACACTACAATACCACACACTGCTACAATACCACTCACTACAATACCACTCACTACAATACCACACACTACAATACCACTCACTACAATACCACTACACTACAATACCACTCACTACAATACCACTCACTACAATACCACTCACTACAATACCACTCACTACAATACCACTCACTACAATACCACTCACTACAATACCACTACACTACAATACCACTCACTACAATACCACTCACTACAATACCACATACCTGATGGTCGACCTTTACCTGTGTCGTATTATATTTTTTATGTAAGACAGACCGTCTCCCTGGGGGGAAAAAAAAGTACTGAAACAAATGAAGAGATACATATTGTAACCCATATGTGTCATAAAAAAAACAGTCCCACCTTCTCTTACGTAGCTGCACAGCAATGCTTCGACATAACAGAAAGGACCCATTTCCAGGCCTCCTACAGTCTCCCTCAACAAATCTTTCAACTGACAGTGAAGTGAGCATTGTTTTACACAAGTTAAAAAGCTGTCGACAATTTGTTTGAGCTGAGGGTGGGTAAAAAAACAACACCAAAAAAAGCAGACAGACTGTATCCCTTAGTATTATGGGGGGTTAAAAACAGAGGAGAGGTAGTCAGGAGAACAGTCAGTCGTCAATCACTCAGCGTGGTGACTCCTATTGTGTGGAATTGCACTCCGAAGACAAAAGGAGACTTCAAGTAGTGATATGAGTAGCCAAACTCTTTTAGACTCCAGACGAGATCACTGGGAATTGTCAAATCTAATGGTGTGTCATTGGTGTGTACAGCATTGTCTCTCAGCTATTGTTTTATTATCAATCTATGGGAAATAATGGCAAACTATTCATCTTAATCACAGGTTTTAGTAGCCAACACTCCGCAAATTGCGGCTGCAACCAGCTAAAATAATTGTTTGTGTGATGAACCACAAAGAATACAGTCATTCTCAGTTTTTGTTCATTTGAATACAACTTTGCTATGATGAGTTGTGTTTACTACATGACCGAATTACTTTAGTTTGTTGTTCTCTGTTTGTTGTGCTCTAATGCAAGTTTAAATGTCTTCCACTCATGGATACTTTATGCTTAAACCATGTGAATTTATGGTTTATTCTGCATAATTTTTTGTTAAAAATGCCCCAAACATACAGTGTATTTGGTCCATTGTAGCTCTGTTGGTAGAGCATGGCTGTTTCAACGGCAGTATAGTGGGTTCGATTCCCTAAACTACCCATACATAAAATGTATACACACATGACTGTAATTTGCTTTGGATTTTTTTTTTTTAAGATAAATGGCATATTATTGTCTTCATATTACTGAACACTCAATAATGCTTTGAGGTTGGTGAATTGGTCAGTGTGTCATTCAAAGAATATGGTCCATGTGATCAGCTCCTTTACGCATTACAACTGCCTGGTATTCCCCACAGCAGATACCACTCACTGTCGATATTAAATGGCCCCTGAGTGTTGGATAGTCTGAGGGAGAAAGCAGATCTTACCTGTCATGTCCTAACCTCAGATTTTCAAGAGACAGTCCTTGTAAAAACGTCTAGCTGGAGCTGTCTGAGTGGTTGGCTTCTGAGCCCTCACCCATTAGGGACTTAGGCCTAAGGCTGACTCTATTTACCCGCTACACACAAAAAATAAAAAAGGTTCCTGGAGGCACCTTTAGGGGTTCCTCAGATTGCAACCTTTTAGCGTGTTAAGGTTCCTATAGGAGCCTTTTATGTACCATGTATTCTCTTATGAATAATAGCAATAATAGTAATATTAACAATTAAACAAATAACACTGAGTGGCAAACTTGTAAAGTCACAAATTCCTTTTATTGACTTTAAAAGTCCCAGAAATCTCACTTGCAGACATAACAGAAATATCTGGTCTCCCTTATCCCTCTCTACAGCAAAAAGTTTGCCATTCGTTCAACATTTGTTGGTAATTTACCCCCCTCATCAATTCACAGAACACATTTCTGAATGAACAATATAGTGCTTTTCACTGATGCTGAATACTCAATATTAAAAAGGAAGTGGACCCCCATTGCCACTCCCAATCCATGGAGATGTCCTCTGGCTCTTCAATGAGTAGCTCCTCTCCATCCAGGAAGAGTTGGACAGTGGTGTAAAGTACTTAATCAAAAATATATATATATTTTTGATTATCGTTTTTTGGGGCGTCTGTACTTCACTGGGCTCCCGAGTAGCGCAGCGGTCTAAGGCACTGCATCTCAGTATTAGAGGCGTCACTACAGACCCTGGTTCGATTCCAGGCTGTATTACAACCAGCCGTGATTGGGAGTCCCATAGGGCGGCACACAATTGGCCCAGCGTCGTCCGGGTTAAGGTTTGGCCGGGGTAGGCTGTCATTTTAAATAAGAATTTGTTCTTAACGGACTTGCTTAGTTAAATAAAAGGTCAAATAAATAAAAAAATTGACTATTTATGTTTGACAACTTTTACTCCACTACATTCCTAAAGAAAAGAATGTACTTTTTACTCCATACATTTTCCCTGACACTCAAAAATACTCGTTACATTTCAAATGGATAGAAGATCAGGAAAATGGTCCAATTCACACACTTATCAAGAGAACATCCCTGGTCATACGTACTGCGTCTGATCTGGCTGACTCACTAAACTCAAATGCTTAGTTTGTTAATAATGTCTGAGTGTTGGAGTGTACCCCTGGCTATCCGTAAATAAAAAATAAAATCATGCCGTCTGGTTTCAATAATATAAGGAATGTGAAATGATTTATACTTTTACTTTTGATACTTAAGTATATTTCAAACCAAATACTTTTAGACTTGTACTCAAGTAGTATTTTACTTGAGTAAAAATAAAGATACCTTCATAGAAAAGTACTCAAGTATGACATTTGGGTTCTTGTTCCACCACTGGAGTTGGTTGTGGCTCTCATCCACAAAGGGATTCCCAACAATTCTTATGGTAGGTGATGGGAACTTTACACATTGTACACAAAATAAGGTTACTCAAGTTATATTTCAAACAATTAGTTAACTGAGCACAGCACACCTTACACAGTACTACTTACTTTGCATTTATTTATTTGTCTGCTGGGAAATACATACCCTGGCTGTGACGTACAGCCCACTTGGATCTTCTTTGAAGAGGTAAGGGAGGAGAAAAATGGCTGCAGTGACCTTCAGACCTGTGTAATAAAACAGCTGCAGTGACCTTCAGACCAGTGTGTAATAAAACGGCTGCAGTGACCTTCAGACCTGTGTGTAATAAAACGGCTACAGTGACCTTCAGACCTGTGTGTAATAAAACGGCTACAGTGACCTTCAGACCTGTGTAATAAAACGGCTACAGTGACCTTCAGACCTGTGTGTAATAAAACGGCTGCAGTGACCTTCAGACCTGTGTGTAATAAAACGGCTGCAGTGACCTTCAGACCTGTGTAATAAAACGGCTACAGTGACCTTCAGACCTGTGTGTAATAAAACGGCTACAGTGACCTTCAGACCTGTGTAATAAAACGGCTACAGTGACCTTCAGACCTGTGTGTAATAAAACGGCTGCAGTGACCTTCAGACCTGTGTAATAAAACGGCTGCAGTGACCTTCAGACCTGTGTGTAATAAAACGGCTACAGTGACCTTCAGACCTGTGTGTAATAAAACGGCTGCAGTGACCTTCAGACCTGTGTAATAAAACGGCTGCAGTGACCTTCAGACCTGTGTGTAATAAAACGGCTGCAGTGACCTTCAGACCTGTGTAATAAAACGGCTACAGTGACCTTCAGACCTGTGTGTAATAAAACGGCTACAGTGACCTTCAGACCTGTGTAATAAAACGGCTGCAGTGACCTTCAGACCTGTGTGTAATAAAACGGCTACAGTGACCTTCAGACCTGTGTAATAAAACGGCTGCAGTGACCTTCAGACCTGTGTAATAAAACGGCTGCAGTGACCTTCAGACCTGTGTGTAATAAAACGGCTGCAGTGACCTTCAGACCTGTGTAATAAAACGGCTACAGTGACCTTCAGACCTGTGTGTAATAAAACGGCTACAGTGACCTTCAGACCTGTGTAATAAAACGGCTGCAGTGACCTTCAGACCTGTGTGTAATAAAACGGCTACAGTGACCTTCAGACCTGTGTAATAAAACGGCTACAGTGACCTTCAGACCTGTGTGTAATAAAACGGCTGCAGTGACCTTCAGACCTGTGTGTAATAAAACGGCTGCAGTGATCTTCAGACCTGTGTGTAATAAAACGGCTGCAGTGACCTTCAGACCTGTGTGTAATAAAACGGCTGCAGTGACCTTCAGACCTGTGTAATAAAACGGCTGCAGTGACCTTCAGACCTGTGTAATAAAACGGCTGCAGTGACCTTCAGACCTGTGTAATAAAACGGCTACAGTGACCTTCAGACCTGTGTGTAATAAAACGGCTGCAGTGATCTTCAGACCTGTGTGTAATAAAACGTCTGCAGTGACCTTCAGACCTGTGTGTAATAAAACGGCTGCAGTGACCTTCAGACCTGTGTAATAAAACGGCTGCAGTGACCTTCAGACCTGTGTAATAAAACGGCTGCAGTGACCTTCAGACCTGTGTAATAAAACGGCTGCAGTGACCTTCAGACCTGTGTGTAATAAAATGGCTGCAGTGACCTTCAGACCTGTGTAATAAAACGGCTGCAGTGACCTTCAGACCTGTGTGTAATAAAACGGCTGCAGTGACCTTCAGACCTGTGTAATAAAACGGCTGCAGTGACCTTCAGACCAGTGTGTAATAAAACGGCTACAGTGACCTTCAGACCTGTGTGTAATAAAACGGCTGCAGTGACCTTCAGACCTGTGTAATAAAACGGCTGCAGTAACCTTCAGACCTGTGTGTAATAAAATGGTTGCAGTGACCTTCAGACCTGTGTGTAATAAGGTCTGTAATAAAATGTCTGGATTAGAATCAATACAATTAGAACATGGTACATTTTACAACAACAAAAAACTTTGTGGGCCTCCTCCGTGTGTGAGAGAAGTGCCGTCTTGTATCGATTCAGCAACTCCACGCCCACACCCTTTCTCTCCGTTTCTGCAATGATTTTGTTAGCCATTGTGCCAAATCCAGACAGAATGTTGCTGTCCAATTCCATACCGAATTTGTTACTCATCTGTGAGAAAATCTGAAAGTCTATTTGTTTATAATGCATCATCAATATATATTTGATTCAGATGGAAGTACCTGGCTATGTTACATTAGTTGTGCTTTTTACCATTTCTTTCTATCAGACTTTTTGTCTACTTGCAATGGCTGACAAAAGGAGTGCTGGGCACAGTTTTAAGATGTCCTTGGTGCCTTGTTGTTTCATAAAAAGTGGTCTCTTTTTAACTTCTGACTGAAGGAATCCTCACCAGTCTCAATCTGAAAATCTAATTTAAATAGGATCAAATATTGATCAAACACGATCAAAGTATATAGGAAAAGAAATTGTCATGTCTACTCCTGCTCCCCCTCTCTGGCGCTCGTTGTCGCCAGTTTACTTATTATTACGCACACCTGCCACCATCGTTACGTGCACCTGCACCTCATGAGACTCACCTGGACTCCATCACTTCTATGATTACCTCCCCTATATCTGTCACTCCCTTTGGTTCTTTCCCCAGGCAGTATTAATTATGTTTCTCATGTCCAGACGCTACTCTTGTTTTGTTCCATATTTTTTGTATTATTAAATTCACCCCCTGTACTTGCTTCTTGACTCCCAGCGTCTGCGTTACAAAAATGCCCTGTATCCACAAAGCATCTCAGACTGCTGAACTTGGATCTAGACCTGTCCATACAATCTTATTTATAATCTTAAAAACTAATGCAGGATCAGCGGTTCGACTTTGAAACACTAAATATGGGCCGTTATTTGTATGCAGTTACTTTCACTCTTTTGGTCAAGTCTTCATTTTGGGTGTCATCTGGGCTCACCTTCTTACCTTGTCTCCCAAACCTCTTCTGCACTTCCTCTACTTGTGCAATGCGAGGAAGCGGCTGCTGTTCTTTTTTGTATTCAATCTTTATCATGCCGTGCCATAACTTCATAAAAAAATTATGTGGAGAGGAGAAATGTCATGATGGATTATTGGGACCAAGGTCAGAGGAGCAGACTAGAGATGGTCTTCTTATGTTGCTGGAAATGTGATGGTTTAACAAATGTGAAAAGAAAATATCCAGGTCAGCACATTATGGTCTGGGTAGGCACAGTAGGAAAACTGAGGAATTCTTACATATTCCTTCACTGTCTGGTCTCTCAACGAGGGGTACTTTTGAATGAGAGCTGTGCACACATCCATGTATTGCAGGGTAGTGGGGTACCTGAAGCAAACGAGAAACATACAACATCACATTTAGAATATCAATTATGTTTGTAATACAAATGGCACTGATTGATGGAGAGTATGGAGGACAGAGACAAATCAAATATCATTTTATTTGTCACATACACGTGTTTAGCAGATGTTATTGCGGGTGTAGCGAAATGCTTGTGTTTCTAGCTCCAACAGTGCAGTAATATCTAACAGGTAATACAGTTGAAGTCGGAAGTTTACATACACTTAGGTTGGAGTCATTAAAACTCATTTTCCACCACTCCACAAATTTCTTGTAAAACTATAGTTTTGGTAAGTCGGTTAGGACAACTACTTTGTGCATGACACAAATAATTTTTACAACAACTGTTTACAGACAGCTTATTTCACTTCAAATCAAATAAAAGTTTATTTGTCACGTGCACCGAATACAACAGTTGTGGACTTTACAGTGAAATGCTTACTTACAGGCTCTAACCAATAGTGTGAAAAAAAGGTATGTGTGTGTGTGTGTGTGTGTGTGTGTGTGTGTGTGTGTGTGTGTGTGTGTGTGTGTGAGTGTGTGTGTGTGTGTGTGTGTGTGTGTGTGTGTGTGTGTGTGTGTGTGTGTGTGTGTGTGTGTGTGTGTGTGTGTGTGTGTGTGTGTGTGTGTGTGTGTGTGTGTAGGTAAGTAAAGAAATAAAACAACAGTAAAAAGACATTTGAAAATAACAGTGGCAGGGCTATTTACAGACACCGGTTAGTAAGGCTTATTGAGGTAATATGTACATGTAGGTATGGTTAAAGTGACTATGAATATATGATGAACAGAGAGTAGCAGCAGTGTAAAAAGAGGGGTTGGCGGATGGTGGGACACAGTGCAGATATCCCGGTTAGCCAATGTGCGGGAGCACTGGTTGGTCGGCCCAATTGAGGTAGTATGTACATGAATGTATAGTTAAAGTGAATATGCATATATGATAAACAGAGAGTAGCAGCAGCGTAAAAGAGGGGTTGGGGGGGGCACACAATGCAAATAGTCCAGGAGTCTTATGGCTTGGGGGTAAAAACTGTTGAGAAGCCTTTTTGTCCGGTACCGCTTGCCATGCGGTAGTAGAGAGAACAGTCTCTACTACTCAACCGTCATACCGCCCAGGAAGGAGATGCATTCTGTCTCCTAGAGATGAATGTACTTTGGTGCGAAAAGTGCAAATCAATCCCAGAAAAACAGTAAAGGACCTTGTTAAAATGCTGGAGGAAACAGGTACAAAAGTATCTATATCCACAGTAAAACGAGTCCTATATCGACATAACCTTAAAGGTCGCTCAGCAAGCAAGAAGCACCTGCTCCAAAACCGCCATAAAAAAGCCAGACTACGGTTTGAACTGCACATGGGGACAAAGATTGTACTTTTTGGAGAACTGTCCTCTGGTCTGATGAAACAAAAATAGAACTGTTTGGCCATAATGACCATCGTTATGTTTGGAGGAAAAAGGGGGATGCTTGCAAGCCGAAGAACACCATCCCAACCGTGAAGCACGGGGGTGGCAGCATCATGTTGTGGGGGTGCTTATTATGAAAATTATGTGGATACATTGAAGCAACATCTCAAGACATCAGTCAGGAAGTTAAAGCTTGGTTGCAAATGGGTCTTCCAAATGGACAATGACCCAAGCATACTTCCAAAGTTGTGGCAAAATGGCTTAAGGACAACAAAGTCAAGGTATTGGAGTGGCCATCACAATGCCCTGACCTCCATCCCATAGAAAATTTGTGGCAGACCTGAAAAAGCATGTGCGAGCAACGATGCCTACAAACCTGACTCAGTAACACCAGCTCTGTCAGGAGGAATGAGCCAACATTCACTCAACTTATTGTGGGAAGCTTGCAATTTAAATGCAATGCAACCAAATACTAATTGAGTGTATGTAAACTTCTGAACCACTGGGAATGTGATATAAGAAATAAAAGCTGAAATAAATTATTCTCTCTGCTATTATTCTGACATTTCACATTCTTAAAATATAGTTGTGATGCTAACTGACCTAAGACATGGAATCTTTACTTGGATTAAATGTCAGGAATTGTGAAAAACTGAGTTTAAATGTATTTGGCTAGGTGTATGTAAATTTCCGACTTCAACTGTATCTAACAATTTCACAAAATACACAGAAATCTAAAGCAAAGGAATGGAATTAAGGAAATGTATACATTTTTGGGAGAGCAATGTCAGAGCGGTATACACTAAGATACAGTAGAATAGTATAGAATACAGTATATACATATGAGATGAGTAATGCGCAACATATAAACATTATTAAAGTGAATAGCGTTCCTTTATTATACTGCCCAGTGATTTCAAGTCTATGTATGTAGGGCAGCAGCCTCTAATGTGCTAGTGATGGATATTTAACAGTCTGATGGACTTGAGATTGAAAAACAGCTTCTGTCTCTCGGTCCCAGCTTTGGTGCACCTGTACTGATCTCGCCTTCTGGATAATAGCGGGGTGAACAGGCAGTGGCTCGGGTGGTTGTTGCTCTTGATGATCTTTTTGGTCTTCCTGTGACATCGGCTGCTCTAGGTGTCATGGAGACAGGGGAGTTTGCCCCCGGTGATGCGTTGGCTAGACCGCACCACCCTCTGGAGAGCCCTGTGGTTGCGGGCGGTGCAGTTGCCGTACCAGGCGGGGATACAGCCTGACAGGATTCTCTCAATTGTGCATCTGTATAACTAAAAGAGGGTTTTAGGTGCCAAGCCAAAATTCTTCAGCCTCCTGAGATTGAAGTTGTGCCTTCTTCACCACGTTGTCTGTGTGGGTGGACCATTTCAGTTTGTCAGTGATGTGTATGCTGAGAAACCACCTTCTCCACTTCGATCACGTCGATGTGGATAGGCGGGTTCTCCGTCTGCTGTTTCCTGAAGTCCACAATCAGCTCCTGTGTTTTGTTGACGTTGGGTGAGAGGTGAGAGGTTAGTTTGTCAGGAAGCAAGACGTCGGTTTGCACAATGTGGCTGGTTTTCGCTTTACAGTCCGTGATTGTTTGTAGGCCAGATACATCTTGTGTCTGAGCCATTGAATTGCGACTTCCATTTATTCTCTATACTGACATTTTTCCTGTTTGATTGCCTTATGGAGGGATTAACTACACTGTTTGTATTGTCCATATTCCCATAGTCCATAGTCACCTTGCCATGGTTAAATGCGATGGTTCGCGCTTTCATTTTTTCGCTAATGCTGCAATCTATCCACCATGGTTTCTGGTTAGGGTAGGTTTTAATAGTCACAGTAGGTACAACATCTCCTATACACTTCCTGATAAACTCAGTCACCACATCAGTGTATTCGTCTAAGTTGTTTCTCAGAGGCTACCCGGAACATATCCCACACCTTGTCATCAAAACAATCTTGAAGCGTGGATTCCGATTGGTCAGACCAGCGTTGAATAGTCCTTCGCATGGGTACTTCCTGTTGAGTTTCTGCCTATAGGAATGGATGAGCAAAATGGAAATGTGACTACATTGTCCAACGGTAGGGAGGGGAGGGCCTTGTTGGCATCTTGGAAGTTGGAGTAGCAGTGGTCGAGTGTTTTAGCAGCGCAAGTACTACAGTCAATGTGTTTTTCCAAAATTTGCTTTGTTAAAATCCCCAGCTACAATAAATGCGACCTCAGGATATGTGGTTTCGAATTTGCATAAAGTTCTTTGAGGGCCGTTGTGGTATCGGCTTGAGGGGAAATATACACGGCTGTGACTATAACCAAAATAATTATCTTGGGAGATGAAACGGTCATCATTTGATTGTGAGGTATTCTAGGTCGGGTGAACAAAAGGACTTGATTTCCTGTATGTTATCACAATCACACCATGAGTAGTTAATCATGAAAATTACACCGCCGTCCTTCTACTTCCCGGAGAGATATTTATTCCTGTCTGCGCAATAATCTGAGAACCCAACTGGCTGTATGAACTGGCACTATATCCAGAGAGAGCCATGTTTCCATGAAACAGATTATGTTATAATCCCTGATGTCTCTCTGGAAGTAAATCCTCGCCCTGAGCTCGTCTACATTATTATCCAGAGACTGACCATTAGCGAGTAATATACTCGGAAGCGATAGGTGGTGTGCACACCTCCTGAATCGGACTACAAGTCCACTCCGAATACCTTTTTTCTGTCGGCAGTGTTTTGGATCAGCCTCTGGAATCAGTTAAATTGCCCTGGGGGGTACGAAAAAAGTTTACGATTTGGGAACATCGTATTCCTGGTTGTAATGCTGGTAATTCTGGTGAGTTACCACCGCTCTGATATCCAAAAGTTCTTCCCGGCTGTATGTAATAACACAAAAAATGTCCTCGTGTCACGTTCCTGACCTCTTTTCTGTTAGTTTTTTATGTGTTAGTTGGTCAGGACGTGAGTTTGGGTGGGCAGTCTATGTTTTCTGTTTCTATGTTGGTTTAAAGGATGACCTAATATGGCTCTCAATTAGAGGCAGGTGTTTTTCATTTCCTCTGATTGAGAGTCATATTAAGGTAGGTGTTTTCACACTGTTTGTTTGTGGGTGGTTGTCTCCTGTGTCAGTGTCTGTATGTTACGCCACACGGGACTGTTCTCTGTATGTTTGTTCGTTCGGTTTTTGTGTAGTCAGTTTTCCTGTTATTGCGTTCTTCGTGTTTCATGTAAGTTCGTCGTCCAGGTCTGTCTACATTCGTTTTGTTATTTTGTTAGTCTATTCAAGTATAGTTCGTTTCCTGTCTTCGTTGTTTTGTCGTGTCTTAAATAAATAATGTCATTTCACAACGCTGCGCCTTTGTTCAATCCATGCTCCTCCTCTTCGGATGAAGAGGAGGAGGACTACCGTTACACCTGGGCTAATAATGTAAGAAATAACACATAAAAAACGAAATACTGCAAGGTTTCCTAAGAGCTATAAGCATGGCAGCCCTATCCGTCAGCGCCATTTTCAAGCAACAGGAGAAGGGTGAAGGACACACACACACACACACACAAGCATTATGATTCAAAATGTTTGAACTTATATGATTAACATTAAGCTACGATTGGTTTACTACATAACTATACTCACCAAGTATAGGTACAGTGGCATGCGAAAGTATTCACCCCCTAGGTATTTCTCCTATTTTGTTGCCTTACAACCTGGAATTAACTTCTTATGGCTGCAGGGGGCGTATTGAGTAGCTAGATTATATGTGCCCATTTCAAACGGCGTCGTACTCAATTCTTGCTCGTACAATATGCATATTATTATTACAATTGGATAGAAAACACTCTCTAGTTTCTAAAAACGTTTGAATTATTTCTCTGAGTGAAACAGAAATCCTTCTGCAGCACTTTTCCTGACCAGGAAGTGAAATGTCAGAAATCTATGCTCTGTTCAACCTCATGCCTATACATGGGCGTGTGACGTAGGAGTCTACAAACACTTGCTACGCCTTCCCCTGGTTGTCAAGATGCGGTGAGAGAAGAAATTTTGTGTCTATCTTGGTCAGAGGTGGAATAAAAGGTCTTTGTTTGACGTGACCGTCCAGTTCCTGTTTCTGGAGCGCGCGAAAGAGGACACGGAAATGGCTTCTGTTTAGCTGTGGTTATGAAAGACGAACATCTCCGTCTTAGATTTGATTTGATACATGTCACCATATCATCGTAACGTATGTTTTTTCAATATAGTTTAATCAGATTATTGAAACTTTTTCGGGAGTTTTGCCGTGTTCCAATTTCTAACTTTGTTGACTTTGGAGTAATCCGTGTCACTTGGCAAGTGCCCATGCTATATGAAGAGGGATATTTGCCGTTCCAGATCAAAACAACGACTATTCTGGACAAAGGACACCTTATCCAACATTCTGACGGAAGACCACCAAAAGTAAGAAACATTTTATGATGCTATTTCTAATATCTGTCGTGCATGTTGACTGGTCGTGGGCGCCCAAGTGTTTCTGGCTATTGTGGCTATGCTAATATCACGCTACATTTTGTTTGCGCTGTAAAACATTTAATAAATCGGAAATATTGTCTAGAATCACAAGATGCCTGTCTTTCAATTGATGTACACTATGTATTTTTCAGAAATGTTTTATGATGAGTAATTAGGTATTTGACGTTGGTGTCGGTAAATATTATGGCTGCTTTCGGTGCAATTTCTGATTGTAGCTGAAATGTAAACTATGAATTGTACCTGAAATATGCATATTTTTCAAAAAAAAACATATGCTATACAATAAATATGTTATCAGACTGTCATCTGATGAGGTTGTTTCTTGGTTAGTGGCTATTTTTATCTTTATTTGGCCGAATTTGTGATAGCTTCTGATGGAGTCATAAACTGATGGAGTAAGAATATTGGTGTCTTTTGCTAACGTGATTAGCTAATAGATTTACATATTGTGTCTTCCCTGTAAAACATTTTAAAAATCGGATATGTTGGCTTGATTCACAAGATGTGCACCTTTCATCTGGTGTCTTGGACTTGTTAATGTGTGAAAGTTAAATATTTAAAAAAATATATCTTTTGAATTTTGCGCCCTGCACTTGAGCTGGATGTTGTCATAAGTGTACCGGTGTCGGGCTGCACCCGACAGGTTAATTTTGGGGGGGGTTTGTATCATTTGATTTACACGACATGCCTACCACTTTGAAGATGCAAAATATGTTTTATTGTGAAGCAAACAAGAAATAAGACAAAAAAAAACATAACTTGAGCGTGCATAACTATACACCCCCCCCCCCAACGTCGATAATTTGTAGAGCCACCTTTTGCAGCAATTACAGCTGCAAGTCTCTCGGGGTATGTATCTATAAGCTTGGCACATCTAGCCACTGGAATTTTTGCCCATTCTTCAAGGCAAAACTGCTCCAGCTCCTTCAAGTTGGATGGGTTCCGCCAAAGAGAGGTGTACTGCAATCTTTAAGTCATACCACAGATTCTTAATTGGATTGAGGTCTGGGCTTTGATTAGGCCATTCCAAAACATTTAAATGTTTCCCCTTAATTTTGTCAATAGGGGGTGCTGTTAGCACTTTTTTTTTCTTGACGTTGCCAAATTAAACTGCCTAGTACTCAATTCTTGCTCGTACAATATGCATATTATTATTATTATTATTATTGGATGGAAAACACCCCCTAGTTTCTAAAACCGTTGGAATTATGTCTCTGAGTGAAACAGAACTCATTCTACAGCACTTTTCCTGCCAGGGAGTGAGATTTCAGAAATCTTGGCCCCTGCTCCCAGGTCAGTTTATAAGTCCCTGTGAATGCTGTGGGGCTACAAACACTGCCTACGCCTTCCTCTAGATGTCAGTAAGTGGTGACAATTTGAATGGGGTCGATTGCGCAATCTGGGACTTTATAAAAGACCAAGATACGGAAGTACCTTTCTTTTCAGACGTGCGCTCGACGCAGAGTGGTCGTCGGACTGGCCTCCTTCCAAGCTTTGGTTTAGCCACTTCTCTACTCCCGGTCATATTTTTAATCGTTATAGGTGTTAACCTGTTGAGGCTGGGGGCGCTGTTGTCACTATTTATGCTAATCGTGTAATTTTTGAAACGGCTTCCCACAAAATTCTTGATCGTACAATATGCATATTATTATTATTATTGGATAGAAAACAGTCTATAGTTTCTATAGGAGTTGAAATTTTGTCTCTAAGTGGAACAGAACCCATTCTACAGCAATTTCCCTGACATGGAGTCAGATTTCAGAAATTTTGGCCCCTGATCTGGAGTCAGTTAAAAGGCCACTGTTATTGCTATGAGTATACGGACACTGCTTACGTCTTCCCCTGGATGCCTTTACGTGATGACGATTTGAATGGGGTCGATTGCGCGTTCACAGGCACTATAAATTAAAAAACCCTGTAGCTAGCAAGTCTTTTCTTGGTGCGTCATGCGCGTGGAGGACACCGACCCGCACCTGTTCCAAGCATTAGTGTTGGGAGTAATCTTTCTCCGGTCATGTTAAGACTCGTTATAGGAGTTAAAAACATCATAAGGTAGTTAATTTAAAGCGTTTTATAGCAATTTATATCCGTTTAGTGCGATTTTGGGACATTTATTTCTGAAACGCTGTGAATAGCTGGGCACGCTTCCAGTTCATCCCGAACGCAGTTGGCATTTCCACATGGCAAGAGGACAGCTTTCCACCAAAAGACGATTAGACCCAAGAAAGGATCCTTTGCCCAAGATACTGATGGAAGAACAGCTCAAAGTAGGAACAATTTATTATGATAAATCGTGTTTCTGTCAAAAAATGTTAGTGGCTTAGGACGCCATGTTTTTTGACGTAGCTTCGCTTGGCGCAAACTGTATTGAAAAGTAAGGATAATTTAAAAAATGTAATTCCGCGATTGTATTAAGAATTAAATTGTCTATCAATCCCTGTCCACCCTATATTTTTTAGTCACGTTTATGAGTATTTATGTATAAGAGTAGATCACTGTCTAATATGGCGCACGGACATTTTCTCACCAGCTGGGCTACATTTCACATTGTCTAACCATGATTTTGGTGGCTAAATATGCACATTTTCGAACAAACTGTATATGCATGTTGTAATGTGATGTTACAGGGGTGTCATCTGAAGAATTCTGAGAAGGTTAGTGAAAAAAATAATATATTTTGGCGATGTTGACGTTATCGCTCACTTTGGCTAGAATCAATGCTGGGCTGCTATGTGCTATGTGCTATGCTAATATAACGATTTATTGTGTTTTCGCTGTAAGACACTTAGAAAATCTGAAATATTGTCTGTATTCACAGGATCTGTGTCTTTCGATTAGTGTATGCTGTGTATTTTTACGAAATGTTTGATGATTAGTAAGTAGGTAGACACGTTGCTCTATGTAGTTATTCTAGTCCATTTGTGACGGTGGGTGCAATTGTAACCTATGCCATCTACCTGAAATATGCACATTGTTCTAACAAAACCTATCCCATACCATAAATATGTTATCAGACTGTCATCTGATGAGTTTTTTTCTTGGTTAGGGGCTATAAATATCTTAGTTTAGCCGAATTGGTGATAGCTACTGGTGTTGGTGGACAAATAAAAGATGGTGGATTATGCTAATGTGTTTTTAGGTAATAGATGTACATCTTTACATATTGTGTCTTCCCTGTAAAACATTTTAAAAATCGGACATGTTGGCTGGATTCACAAGATCTGTGTCTTTCATTAGCTGTATTGGACTTTAATGTGTGAAAGTTAAATATTTAAAAAAATATATTTTTTTTGAATTTCGCGGCTCTGCCTTTTCAGTGGGGGTGGGGGGGGAGTGCCGCTAGCGGCACCCTCATCCTAGACAGGTTAAAGACATCATAAGGTAGTTAATTTAAACCATTTTATAGCAATTTATATCCGTTTAGTGCGATTTTCTGGCATTTCTTTGGAACGCACTTCCAATTGTTGGACACTTTTCCAGTACATGCCGAACGTTAGTGGCCATTTCGACAGGACAAGAGGACATCTTTCGACCAAAAGACGATTAGACCGGAGAAAGGATACATTGCCCAAGATTCTGATGGAAGTTCAGCTAATAGTAAGAACTATTTATGATGATAAATCGTTGTTCTGTTGAAAAATGTTAAACGCATATGTCGCCATTTTCTTTGGGGTAGCTTCGCTTTGGCGCACCCTGTATTGCACAGTAAGGATAATTTAAAAAATGTAATTCAGCGATTGCATTAAGAACTAATTTGTCTTTCAATTGCTGTCCACCCTGTATTTTTTAGTCAAGTTTATGAGTATTTATTCATTAGACTAGAAAACTGTCCAAGATGGCGCCCGACATTTTCTGGTCAGTTTGGCTACTATTCTCATTGTATAACCACGTTTTTTTGTGGCTAAATATGCACATTTTCGAACAAACTCTAAATGTATGTTGTAATATGATGTTACAGGAGTGTCATCGGAAGAATTCTGAGAAGGTTAGTGAAAAAATTTATATATTTTGGTGGTGATAATGCTATCGCTCTTTTTGCCTTGAATCAATGCTGGGATAATGTTTGCACATGTGGTATGCTAATATAACGATTTATTGTGTTTTCGCTGTAAGACACTTAGAAAATCTGAAATATTGTCTGGATTCACAGGATCTGTGTCTTTCAATTACTGTACGCTGTGTATTTTTAAGAAATGTTTTATGATTAGTAATTAGGTAATACACGTTGCTCTGTGTATTTATTCTAGTCGAGTTGTGATGGTGGGTGCAATTGTAAACTATGATTTCTACCCGAAATATGCACATTTTTCTAACAAAACCTATGCTATACAATAAATATGTTATCAGACTGTCATCTGATGAGGTTTTTTCTTGGTTAGTGGCTATCAATATCTTTATTTGGTCGAATTGGTGATAGCTACTGGTGGAGAGAAAAAATGGTGGACAAAGAAAAATGGTGTCTTTTGCTAACGTGGTTAGCTAATAGATTTACATATTGTGTCTTCCTTGTAAAACATTTTAAAAATCAGAAATGATTGCTGGATTCACAAGAAGTGGATCTTTCATCTGGTGTCTTGGACTTGTGATTGAATGATATTTAGATGCTAGTATTTACTTGTGACGCTATGCTAGCTATGCTAGTCAGCTTTTTTACTGGTGGGGGTGGTGGGGGGTGATCCCGGATCCGGGTTTCTGAGGCGGTAGAAGTTAATCCACTTGAGTGTTGGTTTAGCAGTATGCTTAGGGTCCTTGTCCTGCTGGAAGGTGAACTTCCATCCCAGTCTCAAATCTCTGGAAACTGAAACAGGTTTCCCTCAAGAATTTCCCTGTATTTAGCACCATCCATCATTCCTTCTGACCAGTTTCCCAGTCCCTCCTGTTTCAAACATCCCCACAGCATGATGCTGCCATGCTTCACTGTGGGGATGGTTGTCTCGGGGTGATGGGTGGTGTTGGGTTTGTGCCAGACATAGCGTTTTCCTTGATGGCCAAAAAGCTACATTTTAGTCTCATCTGACCAGAGTAACTTCTTCCATATGTTTGGGGAGTCTCCCACATGCCTTTTGGCAAACACCAAACCTGTTTGATATTTTTGTCTTTCAGCAATGGATTTTTTCTGGCCACTCTTCCGTAAAGCCCAGCTCTGTGGATTGTATGGCTTAATGCAATTGCTGAATTACATTTTTAAAATGAACGTTACTGTGCAATACAGGCTGCGATAACACAATGCTACACTGCAAGAAATGGCGTCTCATGCATTTTACTTTTTTCAACAGAACAATGAATTAACAGCATAAAGACTGCTTACTATTAGCTGAGCTTCCATCAGAATCTTGGGAAAGGTGTCCTTTCTTCAAAACAATCGTCTTTTGGCTGAAAGATGTCCTCTTGTCCTGTCGAATTAGCCGCTAACGTTAGCCACCCACTGGAGAGGAGTCCAACTCCTGAACGCGCGTCACATTGAAATCCAGGAAAATCGCAATAAACTGCTATAAGTCGGTTTAAATTAACTACCTGATGTCTTTAACACCTATAACGAATAAAAACATGACCGGAGATATAGAACTACTAAAACGAAAGTGTTTGCAGGACGCCATTGTGATGTCTTCATGCGCCAAGCGCACCGTTGAAAAGGACGGTACTTCCTGTTCCACGGTCTTATATAAGGTCCCAGATTGCGCAATCCACTCCATTCAAATTCTCACCGCTTACTGACATCTAGAGGAAGGCGTATGCAGTGCATGTACCCTCATAGCTTACATTGGGACTTATAAACTGACCCCAGAACAGGGACCTCGATTTCTGAAATCTCACTCCCTGACAATAAATGTGCTGCAGAATGAGTTCAGCTTCACTCAGAGAAATAATTCAAACGGTTTTAGAAACTAGAGAGTGTTTTCTATCCAATAGTAATAATAATATGCATATTGTACGAGCAAGAATTGAGTACGAGGCAGTTTAATTTGGGCACTATTTTTTCCAATGGTGAAACAGCGCCCCCATATTGACAAGAAGTTAAAGTGGTCCTATGGACAGATACTCCAATCTCTGCTGTGAAGCTTTGCAGCTCCTTCAGGGTTATCTTTGGTCTCTTTGTTGCCTCTGATTAACTTCTCTAGGATAGGAGGCAGCATTTTCACGTTTGGATGAAAAGCATACCCAAATTCAACTGCCAGCTACTCATCCCCAGAAGATAAGATATGCATACTGTTAGTAGATTTGGATAGAAAACACTCTGAAGTTTCTAAAACTGTTTGAATCATGTTTGTGAGTATAACAACTTATTTAGCAGGCGAAACCCAGAGGTCAAACCATTCAGATTTTTTTTTTGGAAGTCACTCTCTTTTCAATGGTTTTTCATTGGGAATACAGATTTCTAATTGACCTTCTTGCAGTTCCTACCGCTTCCACTGGATGTCAACAGTCTTCAGAAATTAAAACACTCTCTAGTTTCTAAAACCGTTTGAATTATATCTGTGAGTAAAACAGAACTCCTTTTGCAGCAAACTTCCTGACAGGAAGTGGAAAATCTGAAATCGATGCTCTCTTCTAGGACCTGCCTATTAAAGTCCTTGATATTTATTTGTTTAGATGCACTTCATACGTCTTCCACTAGATGCCGACAAGCAGTGAGAGAAGAAATTGAGTGTGTAACTTGATCTGGGCTCGAATAAATGCTCTTTGTATGACGTGTCACCAGTTTCCTGTTTTCTGGAGAGCGCGTCAAGGGACCTGGATTTGCCTTCTGTACAGCTGTCGTTATAGACGACTAATATCTCCGGCTTTGATTTTATTTGATACATGTGACAATATCATCGTAAAGTATGTTATTTCAATATAGTTTAATCAGATTATTGAAATTTTTTCGGGTGTTCCGTTCTCTGAGTTTGTTGACGATGGAGAGATTCGCGCCACTTGGCAAGTGTGCTTGCTAAATCGAGAGGGAAAAAGGCCGTTCTAAATCCAAACAACGATTGTTCCCGACAAAGGACCCCTTGTACAACATTCTGATTAAAGATCAGCAAAAGTAGGACCCATTTTATGATGCTATTTCATATATCTGTCGAACACGTTGTGCTAGTCGTTTGCTGGATGTCGTAATGAAGTCATTTTTAGAATTCTAACACGGCGATTGCATTAAGAACTAGTGTATCTATCATTTCCTATACCACATGTCTTTTTTAGTTATGTTTATGAATAGTTATTTGGTCAGAATATGTGTGTTAGAAAAAGTGTCAGAAAAATATCCGGACGTTGTGGGAAAAAGATGCTACGTTAGCACAATGTATAACCACTGATTTAAGCTCTAAATATGCACATTTTCGAAACAAAACATAAGTGTATGTATAACCTGATGTTATAGGACTGTAATCTGATGAAGCTTATCAAGGTTAGTCAAAAATTATATATCTTTTGCTGGTTTGTTACGATCGCTAACTTTTGCTACTGGGGAATGGCTTGTGTTTCTGGCTATTGTGGTAACCTAATATAACGCTATATTGTGTTTTTGCTGTAGAACACTTAAGAAATCGGAAATATTGGCTGGATTCACAAGATGCTTGTCTTTCATTTGCTGTACACTATGTATTTTTCAGAAATGTTTTATGATGAGTAATTAGGTATTTGACGTTGGTGTCTGTAATTATTCTGTCTGCTTTCGGTGCAATTTCTGATTGTAGTTGCAATGTAAACTATGATTTATACCTGAAATATGAACATTTTTCGAACAAAACATAGATTTATTGAATAACATGTTATAAGACTGTCATCTGATGAAGTTGTTTGTTGGTTAGTTTGGTTGGTTCTCGATTAGTTAGATTGGCTTTGTGCATGCTACCTGTGCTGGGAAAAATGTCTGTCCTCTTTTGTATTTGATGGTGAGCTAACATAAATATACGTGGTGTTTTCGCTGTAAAACATTTTAAAAATCGGACATGTTGGCTGGATTCACAAGATGTTTATCTTTCATATGCTGTATTGGACTTGTTAATGTGTGAAAGTTAAATATTTCAAAAAAATATATTTTGAATTTCGCACCCTGCAATTGAAGTGGCTGTTGTCATATTGTGCCCGGCTACAGGCTTGCAGCCCAAAGAAGTTAAGCAAGTCCCTGAGATCGTCATCTTCATCCACATTTATTTGCTCATTTGTAAGATGAAACCTGAGGGCATCACTGTAGTGTGTCATGAATGCATAAAAAAATGTTCTGTCCTCAACTATGCTATTATGTACCGTAGCTGTGACGCAGTGTTCTTCCCTGATTTTCAAAATTAAAAGACAAATAATATTTTTCAGACCTTCAATTAGCTGCGCAGTTGTGATCTCTTTGGCTTGAGCATGTTCAGTCTCTGGCAGACTCTCTACAGTACATCGCTCACATCATCTTTAATGGGATCAGTCCCAGTCACAAATTCATCATGAGGGAAATTCTCATCTAATTTGGTCCTTAAAATCTCTCTGTGGTTTCGGTAGATGTGTGACCGAAAGGCCCTGAAACATCTATTTGTTTTCCCACACCCATTAAGTCCACAGCTCATTAGAAAACATACCGGTGATAGAGGCCAATATGTGTGAGTAGCCTGGACACAGAGAAAGTATGTTTGTTGCAAAGTGGACAATTGAATAGAGTTTGCCTTCTTCAGACAGTTTGTGAACCTTGGAATGATGGGATGGACTCATGGAGATCCTTGGTACTCAGCCACTTGCAGACATCATCAACCAGTCTTCCACACTCAAATTCAAGTTGACACTAAAAGCAAAAGTAACATTTCTTAGTGTTGAGGCTAAAACAAAACCTATACTACTCTTTCCAGACAACCACATGTCCTCAGAATTTGTATTTATGGTTGTTGCATAACGGAGCAGAGCTTGTCAGGAAAGGTGAAGATGTATCTCTTGTATTTATCTGATGCCATGGGATTCTGCAGACCCACATTTGGGTAAGAAATTGAATCAGATAATAAGATCCTCCAAATGGGGCATTAAGTTCTTCTTCCATGTCAACCCAAATTGGCCTATTAGAGTTCACAATAAAGAGAGCCTATTTGGGCAGTTATAAAGGCTTCTTTATATAATTACATTAATCCTCCCTTCTAAATATTTGCATGTAATATAGCTAGGTTAATCCTAGCCCTTTTAATAGTTCAAGTAAACAGAGTAATAATTTTGTCTATGGTGTTATAGGTGTAAGCAGGTATGGACTGTGGAAACATGCTCATGACGTAATTCAGTTAAGGAGCTTTAACCATCTTTATAATATGTGCCACAATGAAATGTGTAGCTTATCCCAGTTCTTAAGGAGTTGAGTCTTGTTCAAATATACAGAATGTCAAATAAACATTTCCCGTCTCCTAAGAAACAACTTCTCTTCTCACATACAAAAAGAAGACAAAATGACACCAGACATTCACCATTCAGTTAGTATTCAGGAATTAAACAGCACACACTATTCACCATTCAGAAAAAGACAACGGAATTAAACAGAATACACTATAATCACAATGTATTGATTGATTGACTGTTAATACATTCGTTCACCATTCCGTTAGCATTGGAAAAGACAAAGGAATTACACAGAACATACAATAATCACACCGTATTGATTGATTGGTTGATTGATTGTCTGTAAGTACATTCATTCATCATTCAGTTGGTATTGGAAAAGACAAAGGAATTACACAGAACACATAACAATCAATGTATTGATTGATTGACTTTAAATACATTCATTCACCATTCCAGACTCACAATAAGCATCTTCAATCCAAAATTAAATCCAGAACCGGATTCCAACAAAGCATCCTTCACTCATGCTTCCAAACATACCCTCGTAAAACTGACTATCCTACCAATCCTTGACTTTGGCGATATCATTTACAAAATAGCTTCCAACACTTCACTCAGCAAATTGGATGTAGTCTATCACAGGGCCATCCGTTTTGTCACCAAAGCCCCATATACTACCCACCACTTCGACCTGTATGCTAAACATTTGTTTATCCCTTTTGTAACTCTGTGTTGTTTGTGTCGCACTGCTTTGCTCTATCTTAGCCAGGTCGCATTCTAAATGAGAACTTGTTCTCAACTGGCCTACCTGGTTAAATAAAGGTGAAATAAAAAAATTGAATTAAAAAAACCTTCAGTTAGAATTGGAAAAGACAAAGGAATTACACAGAACACACAATAATCTCACTGTATTGATGGATTGACTCTAAAGACTTTCATTCACCGTTCAGTTAGCATTGGAAAAGACAAAAATATCGGACTATCAGAACAAACAATAATCAGATTGTAAATATATTCATATTGGAAAAGACAAATAACAACACAGAAAACACTATAATCACACTGCATATACAGTAAATCCAAAGACTTTATAGAGGCTAACCTGTTTGTAGATCTATAGTGAGCTTTAAAACCTTTCTAGCCCAGGGGTTCCGCTAGCGGAACACCGACAGCATTCCGCTGAAAAGGCAGCGTGCGAAATTCCAAAATATTTTTTTGAAATATGGAACTTTCACACAATAACAAGTCCAATACAGCAAATGAAAGATAAACATCTTGTTAATCTACCCATGGTGTCCGATTTCAAAGTGATTTACAGCGAAAGCAAAACATATGATTATGTTAGGTCAGAGCCAAGTCACAAACACATACAGCCATTATTTCAGCCGAGGATAGGAGTCACAAAAAGGAGAAATATAGATAAAATGAATCACTAACCTTTGATGATCTTCATCAGATGACACTCATAGGACATCATGTTACACAATACAAATCAAATCAAAATCAAATCAAATTGTATTTGTCACATACACATGGTTAGCAGATGTTAATGTGAGTGTAGCGAAATGCTTGTGGTTCTAGTTCCGACAATGCAGTAATAACCAACGAGTAATCTAACCTAACAATTCCACAACTACTACCTTATACACACAATTGTAAAGGGATAAAGAATATGTACATAAAGATATATGAATGAGTGATGCTACAGAACGGCATAGGCAAGATGCAGTAGATGGTATAGAGTACAGTATATACATATGAGATGAGTAATGTAGGGTATATAAACATAAAGTGGCATAGTTTAAAGTAGCTAGTGATAAATGTATTACATAAAGATGGCAAGATGCAGTAGATGATATAGAGTACAGTATATACATATACATATGAGATGAGTAATGTAGGGTATGTAAACATTATATTAAGTGGCATTGTTTAAAACCACTTGCCACTATAGGGGGTGCTGTTTCGCATTAGCATAATTTGCTCTACGGATTAAACTGCCTAGTACTCAATTCTTGCTCGTACAATATGCATATTATTATTATTATTGGATAGAAAACACTCTCTAGTTGCTATAGCCGTTGGAATTTTGTCTCTGAGTGGAACAGAACTCATTCTACAGCACTTTTCCTGATATGGAGTCAGATTTCAGACATCTTGGCCACTGATCTGGAGTCAGTTTAAAGGTCACTGTAAATGCTATGGAGAAACAGACACTGCTTACGTCTTCCCCTTGGTGTCAGTACGTGGTGACGCTTTGAATGGAGTCGATTGCGCAATCAGGACCTGAATAAAACACCAAATTCCAGAAGTAGCTTCCCTTTGCTGCCTGCGCCTGGCGCACGAAGGTCGTCGGACTCGCCTCCTTCCAGCCTGTTGTTTAGCCAGTAATATTTCTCCAGTCATGTTTTTACTCGTTATAGGTGTTAACACCATCATAAGGTAGTTAATTTGAACCGTTTTATAGCAATTTATATCCGTTTAGTGCGAATTTGAGGCATTGCTTTGTTGTGCACTTTGAATCGCCGGGCACGTTTCGGGGTCCCGGTCGAACGTTAGTGGGCATTTCGACAGACAAGAGGACATTTTTCGACCAAAAGAAGATTAGACCCAAGAAAGGATTCATTGCCCAAGATTCTGATGGAAGAACAGCTCATAGTAAGAACAAATTATGATGATAAATCGTGTTTCTGTCGAAAAATGTTAATCGCTTATGCCGCCATTTTGTTAGATGTAGCTTCGCTTGGCGCAACCTGTATTGAAAAGTAAGGATAATTTAAAAAACGTAATTCAGCGATTGTATTAAGAATTAAATTGTCTATCAATCGCTGTCCACCCTATATTTTTTAGTCAAGTTTATGAGTATTGATGTATAAGACTAGATCACTGTCTAATATGGCGCACAACATTTTCTGACCAGTTGGGCTACTTTTCTCATTGTCTAACCATGATTTTGGTGGCTAAATATGCAAATTTTCGAGCAAACTCTATATGTATGTTGTAATATGATGTTACAGGAGTGTCATCTGAAGAATTCTGAGAAAGTTAGTGAAACAATTAATACATTTGTGGTGATAATGCTGTCGCTCTTTTTGCCGTGAATCAATGCTGGGGTAATGTTTGCACATGTGGTATGCTAATATAACGATTTATTGTGTTTTCGCTGTAAGACACTTAGAAAATCTGAAATATTGTCTGGACTCACAGGATCTGTGTCTTTCAATTAGTGTATGCTGTGTATTTTTACGAAATGTTTTATGATTAGTAATTGGGTAATACACATTGCTCTGTCTATTTATTCTAGTCGAGTTGTGATGGTGGGTGCAATTGTAAACTATGATTTATACCTGAAATATGCACATTTTTCTAACAAAACCTATCCTATACCATAAATATGTTATCAGACTGTCATCTGATGAGGTTTTTTCTTGGTTAGTGGCTATCAATATCTTTATTTGGCCGAATTGGTGATAGCTACTGGTGTTGAGAGAAAATGGTGGACAAAGAAAAATGGTGTCTTTTGCTAACGTGGTTAGCTAATAGATTTACATATTTTGTCTTCCCTGTAAAACATTTAAAAAATCTGAAATGGTGGCTTTATTCACAAGATCTGTATCTTTCATTAGGTGTCTTGGACTTGTGATTTAATGATATTTAGATGCTACTATTTAATTGTGACGCTATGCTAGCGATGCTAATCAGTGTGGGGGGGTGGGGGGTGCTCCCGGACCCGGGGTAGGGAGGAGTGAAAGGTTAAAGTGGCTAGTGATAAATTTTTACATCAATTTCCATCAATTCCCATTATTAACCTGTCTAGGATCAGCGTGGCGCTAGCGGCACACCCCCCCCCCCCCCCCCCACTGAAAAACCAGTGCCGCGAAATTCAAAAAAAATATTTTTTTTAAATATTTAACTTTCACACATTAAAGTCCAATACAGCTAATGAAAGACACAGATCTTGTGAATCCAGTCAACTTGTCCGATTTTTCAAATGTTTTACAGGGAAGACACAATATGTAAAGATGTACATCTATTACCTAAAAACACATTAGCATAATCCACCATCTTTTATTTGTCCACCAACACCAGTAGCCATCACCAATTCGGCTAAACTAAGATATTTATAGCCCCTAACCAACAAAAAAACTCATTAGATGACAGTCTGATAACATATTTATGGTATGGGATAGGTTTTGTTAGAAGAAAGTGCATATTTCAGGTAGATGGCATAGGTTACAATTGCACCCACCGTCACAAATGGAATAGAAAAACTACTTAGAGCAACGTGTTTACCTACTTACTAATCATCAAACATTTCGTAAAAATACACAGCATACACGAATCGAAAGACACAGATCCTGTGAATACAGACAATATTTCAGATTTTCTAAGTGTCTTACAGCGAAAACACAATAAATCGTTATATTAGCATAGCACATAGCACATAGCAGCGCAGCATTGATTCTAGCCAAAGTGAGCGATAAAAGTCAACATCGCCAAAAGACATTAATTTTTTCACTAACCTTCTCAGAATTCTTCCGATGACACTCCTGTAACATCATATTACACATTCCATATAGAGTTTGATCGCAAATGTTTATATTTAGCCACCAAAATCATGGTTAGACAATGTGAGCTGGTCAGAAAAAGTCCTTGCGCCACTTAGACAGTGATCTACTCTTATACATAAATACTCATAAACGTGACTAAAAAATATAGGGTGGACAGGGATTGATAGACAATTTAATTCTTAATACAATTGCGGAATAACATTTTTTAATTTATCCTTACTTTTCAATACAGTTTGCGCCAAGCGAAGCTACGTCAAAAAACATGGCGTCCTAAGCCACTAAAATGTTTCGACAGAAACACGATTTATCATAATAAAAATGTCCTACCTTGAGCTGTTCTTCCATCAGTATCTTGGGCAAAGGATCCTTTCTTGGGAGCAATCGTCTTTTGGTGGAAAGCTGTCCTCTTGCCATGTAGAAATGCCAACTGCGTTCGGGATGAACTGAAAAGCGTGCCCAACTATTCACATCGTTGCAAAAATAAATGTCCCAAAATCGCACTAAACGGATATAAATTGCTATAAAACGCTTTAAATTAACTACCTTATGATGTTTTTAACTCCTATAACGAGTGAAAAGATGACCGGAGAAATATAACAGGCTAAACTAACGCTTGGAACAGGAGCGGGTCGGTGTCCAGCACGCGCGTTACGCAGCAAGGAAAGACTTGCTAGCTACAGGGTTTTTTGATTTATAGGGCATGTGAACGCGCAATCGACCCCATTGGAATCGTCATCACGTAAAGGCATCCAGGGGAAGACGTAAGAAGTGTCCGTATAGTCAT
Organism: Salvelinus fontinalis; assembly: GCF_029448725.1. Lineage (NCBI taxonomy): Eukaryota > Metazoa > Chordata > Actinopteri > Salmoniformes > Salmonidae > Salvelinus > Salvelinus fontinalis. Next base: position 68,336,472 of record NC_074670.1, read on the forward strand.
AGCAATATCAGTGCCGTTTTAACTGACTTCAGAACAGTGGCCAACATTTCTGAAATCTGACTCCATGTCAGGGAAATTGCTGTAGAATGGGCTCTGTTCCACTTAGAGACAAAATTTCAACTCCTATAGAAACTATAGACTGTTTTCTATCCAATAATAATAATAATATGCATATTGTACGATCAAGGATTTTGTGGGAAGCCGTTTCAAAAATTACCCAATTAGCATAAATAGTCTAAACAGCGCCCCCATCCCCAACAGGATAGTGGCTGGAGTTGAGTCAGTATATTGGCAGCGGCCACTAAATGTTAGTGGTGGCTGTTTAACAGTCTGATGGCCTTGAGATAGAAGCTGTTTTTCAGTCTCTCGGTCCCTGCTTTGATGCACCTGTACTGACCTCGCCTTCTGGATGATAGCGGGGTGAACAGGCAGTGGCTCGGGTGGTTGTTGTCCTTGATGATCTTTATGGCCTTCCTGTAACATCGGGTGGTGTAGGTGTCCTGGAAGGCAGGTAGTTTGCCCCCGGTGATGCGTTGTGCAGACCACACTACCCTTAGGAGAGCCTTACGGTTGTGGGCGGAGCAGTTGCCTTACCAGGCGGTGATACAGCCTGACAGGATGCTCTCGATTGTGCATCTGTAGAAGTTTGTGAGTGCTTTTGATGACAAGCCAAATTTCTTCAGCCTCCTGAGGTTGAAGAGGCGCTGCTGCGGCTTCTTCACAACGCAGTCTGTGTGGGTGGACCAATTCAGTGTGTCTGTGATGTGTACACCGGGGAACTTAAAACTTACTACCCTCTCCACTACTGTCCCGTCGATGTGGATAGGGGGGTGCTCCCTCTGCTGTTTCTTGAAGTCCACAATCATCACCTTTGTTTTGTTGACGTTGAGTGTGAGGTTATTTTCCTGACACCACACTCCGAGGGCCCTCACCTCCTCCCTGTAGGCCGTCTCATCGTTGTTGGTAATCAAGCCTACCCCTGTAGTGTCGTCCGCAAACTTGATGATTGAGTTGGAGGCGTGTATGGCCACGCAGTCGTGGGTGAACAGGGAGTACAGGAGAGGGCTCAGAACGCAACCTTGTGGGGCCCCAGTGTTGAGGATCAGCGGGGTGGAGATGTTGTTACCTACCCTCACCACCTGGGGGCGGCCCATCAGGAAGTCCAGTACCCAGTTGCACAGGGCGGGGTCTAGATCCAAGGTCTCGAGCTTGATGACGAGTTTGGATGGTACTATGGTGATGCTGAGCTGTAGTCGATGAACAGCATTCTCACATAGGTATTCCTCTTGTCCAGATGGGTTAGGGCAGTGTGCAGTGTGGTTGCGATTGCGTCGTCTGTGGACCTATTGGGTCGGTAAGCAAATTGGAGTTGGTCTAGGGTGTCAGGTAGGGTGGAGGTGATATGGTCCTTGACTAGTCACTCAAAGCACTTCATGATGACGGAAGTGAGTGCTACAGGGCGGTAGTCGTTTAGCTCAGTTACCTTAGCTTTCTTGGGGACAGGGACAATGGTGGCCCTCTTGAAGCATGTGGGAACAGCAGACTGGGATACGGATTGATTGAATATGTCCGTAAACACACCAGCCAGCTGGTCTGTGCATGCTCTGAGGACGCGGCTGGGAATGCCGTCTGGGCCTGCAGCCTTGCGAGGGTTAACAAGTTTAAATACTCACCTCGGCTGCAGTGAAGGAGAGCCGGCAGGTTTTAGTAGCGGGCCGTGTCAGTGGCACTGTATTGTACTGTATAACATAATCTACATTGAGTTGTGTGTGTGTGTGTGTGTGTCTCTTACTTGTTTGTGGAGGTTGATCAAGTTCTCTATCAGAGGTCACGGCTCCAAAACTCTCCACCACTTAACTGGACAGGGACAGGATAAGCCAGGTACTAAAGGGAGGGACAAAAGGAAGGAGGATGGAAGGAAAAGGTGATAGAGTGTATAATGGGTTTAAATGAGAACAAAAATGTATCAATGTTGAATCTAGTTAGCTAACGTTAGCTAACTTTACGCTAACGTTAGCTAAAACCTAACAAGTAAACCAGCGAACATTACAGGCTATGTAGCTTAGCTAGCTGATGAAAAACCAAGAGTACATTACATTATGTTTCGTTATTTAGTTTGATGAATTATTATCTTAGCTAGCGAATAGCTAAGGTTCACTCACCTTTCACATCTATCTGTTGCAAGTCATCTCTTATCTGTCATGTCTCTCCAACCATCCGTGCTGTCTTCCAGTTGTCTTTTGACCAACGTTTTCAAAGCACCCCTTAAGTCTACAAAGGTTCAAAAACAAACTGATGGCAGAGTATAGGTTCTTAAATGTTTTACCTTATATTATGCTGATGGATCCCATAGGAACCTTAACCTGTTGGGGATGGGGGCGCTGTTTAGACTATTTATGCTAATGTGGCTAATTTTTTAAACGGCTTCCCACAAAATCCTTGATCGTACAATATGCATATTATTATTATTATTGGATAGAAAACAGTCTATAGTTTCTATAGGAGTTGAAATTTTGTCTCTAAGTGGAACAGAGCCCATTCTACAGCAATTTCCCTGACATGGAGTCAGATTTGAGAAACGTTGGCCACTTTTCTGAAGTCATTTAAAAGGGCTCTGTCGTTGCTATGACTATACGGACACTTCTTACGTCTTCCCCTGGATGCCTTTACGTGATGACGATTCCAACGGGCTCGATTGCTCGTTCACAGGCCCTACAAATGAAAAAAACCTTTAGCTAGCAAGTCTTTTCTTGCTGCGTAACGCGCGTGGAAGACACCGACCCTCTCCTGTTCCAAGCGTTAGTTTAGCCTGTTATATTTCTCCGGTCATCTTTTCACTCGTTATAGGAGTTACAAACATCACAAAGTAGTTAATTTAAAGCGTTTTATAGCAATTTATATCCGTTTAGTGCGATTTTGGGACATTTATTTTTGCAACGATGTGAAAAGTTGGGTGCGCTTTTCAGTTCATCCCGAACGTAGTTGACATTTCCACATGGCAAGAGGACAGCTTTCCACCAAAAGACGATTTCTCCCAAGAAAGGATCCTTTGCCCAAGATACTGATGGAAGAACAGCTCAAGGTAGGACATTTTTATTATGATAAATCGTGTTTCTGTCGAAACATTTTAGTGGCTTAGGACGCCATGTTTTTTGACGTAGCTTCGCTTGGCGCAAACTGTATTGAAAAGTAAGGATAAATTAAAAAATGTAATAACGCAATTGTATTAAGAATTAAATTGTCTATCAATCCCTGTCCACCCTATATTTTTTAGTCACGTTTATGAGTATTTATGTATAAGAGTAGATCACTGTCTAAGTGGCGCAAGGACGTTTTCCTTACCAGCTTGTCTACATTTCACATTGTCTAACCATGATTTTGGTGGCTAAATATAAACATTTTCGATCAAACTGTATATGCATGTTGTAATGTGATGTTACAGGAGTGTCATCGGAAGAATTCTGAGAAGGTTAGTGAAAAAATTAATATCTTTTGGCGATGTTGACTTTTATCGCTCACTTTGGCTAGAATCAATGCTGGGCTGCTAATTGCTATGTGCTAAGCTAATATAACGATTTATTGTGTTTTCGCTGTAAGACACTTAGAAAATCTGAAATATTGTCTGTATTCACAGGATCTGTGTCTTTCGATTCGTGTATGCTGTGTATTTTTACGAAATGTTTGATGATTAGTAGTTAGGTAAACACGTTGCTCATTGTAATTATTCTAGTCCATTTGTGATGGTGGGTGCAATTGTAAACTATGAAGTCTACCTGAAATATGCACTTTTTTCTAACAAAACCTATCCCATACCATAAATATGTTATCAGACTGTCATCTAATGAGTTTTTTTGTTGGTTAGGGGCTATAAATATCTTAGTTTAGCCGAATTGGTGATGGCTACTGGTGTTGGTGGACAAATAAAAGATGGTGGAATATGCTAATGTATTTTTAGGTAATAGATGTACATCTTTACATATTGTGTCTTCCCTGTAAAACATTTTAAAAATCGGAAATGTTGACTGGATTCATAAGATCTGTGTCTTTCATTAGCTGTATTGGACTTTAATGTGTGAAAGTTAAATATTTTAAAAAAATATTTTTTTTGAATTTCGCGGCACTGGTTTTTCAGTGGGGGGGGGGGGGGGTGTGCCGCTAGCGCCACGCTGATCCTAGACAGGTTAACTTCTTGACGCTAGGGGCCAGATTCTTTTTTTTTTTTTTTAAATAACGTTCCCAAGGTAAACGGACTATTTCTCAGGCCCAGATCGTAGAATATGCATATAATTTACAGATTAGGATAGAAAACACTCCAAAGTTTCCGAAACTGTCAAAATATTGTGTGTGAGTATAACAAAACTGATTTTGCAGGCGAAAACCTGAGGAAATCCAACCCGGACGTGCATTTTTTTTAAATCCCTGTTTCATTGCCTGTCCCTCTTCCATTTAAAGAGGTATCAACCAGATTCCTTTCCAATGGCGTCCTCAGGCTGTGACCAGGCTTTAGACATAGTTTCAGGCTTTTATTTTGAAAAATGAACGAGATTTTTCAAAAGTAGTCAGGTGTCCTCTGAATAGTGCCTGCGCGCCAGAGGGGAGCTCTCCATTTTGCTTTTCTCTCTTATTGAATAGGTTATGGTCCGGTTGAAATATTATCGATTATGTTTGTTGAAAACAACCTGAGGATTGATTATAAAAAACATTTGACATGTTTCTACGAACATTACGGATACTTTTTGGAATTTGTCCAACGGAACAAGGCTTTGGTTTTCTGAACATAACGCGCAACCCAAATGGCGTTTTTTGTGTGATAAAAGTAATATTTATCGAACAAAAAGAACATTTGTTGTGTAACTGGGAGTCTCGTGAGTGCAAACATCCAAAGATTATCTAAGGTAAGCGATTAATTTTATTGCTTTTCTGACCAAGCTAACCAAGCTAATATAAGGCTAACTGTTCTAGCATTGATTGCTACACTCACAAAAGCTTGGATTTACATACCTACACGTACGCTACGGTCACAAGACGCAGGCATCCTAATTGTCCCTAGAATTTCTAAGCAAACAGCTGGAGGCAGGGCTTTCTCCTATAGATCTCCATTTTTATGGAATGGTCTGCCTACCCATGTGAGAGACGCAGACTTGGTCTCAACTTTTAAGTCTTTACTGAAGATTCATCTTTTCAGTGGGTCATTGAGTGTAGTCTGGCCCAGGAATGTGAAGGTGAACAGAAAGTTCCCCTCTCTCCACTGGGATTCTCTGCCTCTAACCCTATTACAGGGGCTGAGTCACTGGCTTACTGGTGCTGTTTCATGCCGTCCCTGGGAGGGGTGCGTCACTTGAGTGGGTTGAGTCACTGACATGATCTTCCTGTCTGGGTTGACGCCCCCCCCTTGGGTTGTGCCGTGGCGGAGATCTTTGTGGGCTATACTCGGCCTTGTCTCAGGATGGTAAGTTGGTGGTTGAAGGTATCCCTCTATTGGTGTGGGGGCTGTGCTTTGGCAAAGTGGGTGGGGTTATATCCTTCCTGTTTGGTCCTGTCCGGGGGTATCATCGGATGGGGCCACAGTGTCTCCTGACCCCTCCTGTCTCAGCCTCCAGTATTTATGCTGCAGTAGTTTATGTGTCGGGGGGCTAGTTTGTTAGTTTGTCAGTTTGTTATATCTGGAGTACTTCTCCTGTCTTATCCGGTGTCCTGTGTGAATTTAAGTATGCTCTCTCTAATTCTCTCTTTATTTCTCTCTCTCGGAGGACCTGAGCCCTAGGACCATGCCTCAGGACTACCTGGCATGATGAATCCTTGCTGTCCCCAGTCCACCTGGCCGTGCTGCTGCTCCAGTTTCAACTGTTCTGCCTGCGGCTATGGAACCCTGACCTGTTCACCAGAAGTGCTACCTGTCCCAGACCTGCTGTTTTCAACTCTCTAAAGACTGCAGGAGCGGTAAAGATACTCTTAATGATCGGCTATGAAAAGCCAACCGACATTTACTCCTGAGGTGCTGACTTGCTGCACCCTCGACAACTACTGTGATTATTATTATTATTATTTGGTCATTTATGAACATTTGAACATCTTGGCCATGTTCTGTTATAATCTCCACCCGGCACAGCCAGAAGAGGACTGGCCACCCCTCATAGCCTGGTTCCTCTCTAGGTTTTTTCCTAGGTTTTGGCCTTTCTAGGGAGTTTTTCCTAGCCACCGTACTTCTACACCTGCATTGCTTGCTGTTTGGGGTTTTAGGCTGGGTTTCTGTACAGCACTTTGAAATATCAGCTGATGTAAGAAGGGCTATATAAATACATTTGATTTGAAATTTGATTTGATGGACGCAGGCAATGAGAAGTTATCGCTGAGATCCTGGTTGAAGACAGCAGAGGTGTATTTAGACGGCAAGTTGGTCAGGATGATATCTATGAGGGTGCCCATGTTTACGGATTTAGGGTTGTACCTGGTAGGTTCCTTGATAATTTGTGTGAGATTGGGGGCATCTAGTTTAGATTGTATAATGGCTGGGGTGCTAAGCATATCCCCGTTTAGGTCACCTAACAGTACGAACTCTGAAGATAAATGGGGGGCAATCAATTCACATATGGTGTCCAGGGCACAGCTGGGGGCTGAGAGGGGTCTATAACAAGCGGCAACAGTGAGAGACTTATTTATGGAAAGGTGAATTTTTAAAAGTAGAAGTGTTTTGGCACAGACCTGGATAGTATGACAGAACTCTGCAGGCTATATCGGCAGTAGATTGCAACTCCGCCCCCTTTGGCAGTTCTATTTTGACGGAAAATTTTATAGTTGTGGATTGAAATTTCAGAATTTTTGGTGGCCTTCCTAAGCCAGGATTCAGTGTGCTACTTAGTGCTCTCTATCCACCTGCTAACAGAAGCTATTGTCCCAAAGTCCAATGAGAGCCAACCATTTGCACTCTCCTTAGATTACAGCTCTGCTAACCATTTAACATCCATGATATTGATCGAAAGCATTGCCATGAAGCAGCTTTAGGTATAATTGTGGAAAGTGCCATCCCACTGGACAAAAGCTGGTTAAATCAACATTGTTTACACGTCATTTCAACAACGACAAAAAAGGTGTCACGTTCCTGACCTATTTCTGTTAGTTTGTTGTATGTGTTAGTTGGTCAGGACGTGAGTTTGGGTGGGCATTCTATGTTTTCTGTTTCTATGTTGGTTTAAGGGTTGCCTGGTATGGCTCTTAATTAGAGGCAGGTGTTTGGCATTCCTCTAATTGAGAGTCATATTTAGGTAGGTTGTTTCACAGTGTTCGTTGTGGGTGGTTGTCTCCTGTGTCAGTGTTTGTCGCACCATACGGGACTGTTCGGTTTGTTTTTGTACATCGTGGTTTGTTTTTGTACATCGTCATTTTGTGTAGTCTATTTTCCCTGTTCGTGCGTTCTTCGTGTTTATGTAAGTTCGTCGTCCAGGTCTGTCTATTCCGTTTGTTGTTTTGTTAGTTATAGTGAAGTTCGTGTTTTTTCGTCTTGTCTTTAAATAAATTATGTGTTCACAACCCGCTGCGCCTTGGTTCCATCACTACTCCTCCTTTTCGGTTGAAGAGGAGGAGGAATACCGTTACAGAACCACCCACCAATCCAGAATCAAGCTGCTGTGTAATCAGAGGAAGGGACAGCGCAAGAAGGAGGAATGGACTTGGGACGATGTTTTGGACGGAAAAGGTTGCTACACATGGGAGGAGATCCTGGCTGGAAGGGATCGCCTCCCATGGGAACAGCTGGAGGCACTGAGGAGAGCAGAGGCAACCGGAGAAGGGAACCGGCGTTATGAGGGGACGCGTCTAGCACGGAAGCCCGAAAAGCCCGTGAGTACCACCCAAAAATTTCTTGGGGGGGGGGGGGGGGCCAAGAGGTAGTGGGCCAAGGGCAGGTAGGAGACCTGCGCACACTTACCAGGCTAACCGTGGAGAGCGGGAGTACGGGCTGACGCCGTGTTACGCAGTAGAGCGCACGGTGTCTCCTGTACGTGTGCATAGCCCAGTGCGGGTTATTCCACTTCCCCGCACTGGTAGGGCTAGATTGAGCATTGAGCCAAGTGCCATGAAGCCGGCTCTACATATCTGGCCACCAGTATGTCTCCTTGGGCCGGCTTACATGGCACCAGCCTTACGCATGGTGTCCCCGGTTCGCCTACATAGCCCGGTGCGGGTTATTCCACCTCCCCGCACTGGTCGGGCGACGGGGAGCATTCAGCCAGGTAAGGTTGGGCAGGCTCGGTGTTCAAGGGAGCCAATACGCCTGCATGGTCCGGTATTTCCGGCGCTACCTCCCCGCCCCAGCCCAGTACCACCAGTGCCTACACCACGCACCAGGCTTCCAGTGCGTTTCCAGAGCCCTGTTCCTCCTCCACGCACTCTCTCTATGGTGCGTGTCTCCAGTCCGGTGCCTCCAGTTCCGGCACCACGCACTAAACCACCTGTGCGTCTCCAGAGCCCTGTACACACTGTTCCTTCTCCCCGTACTCGTCCTGATGTGCGTGCACTCAGCCCGGTGCCACCAGTGCCGGTACCACGCACCAGGCATATAGTATGCTTTGAGAGTCCAGTGTGCCCTGTCCCTGCTCCCCGCACTAGGCTTGAAGTGCGTGTCTCCAGTCCGGTGCCTCCAGTTCCGGCACCACGCACCAGGCCTACAGTGCGTCTCAGCCGGCCAGAGTCTGCCGTCTGCCCAACGGCGCCTGAACTGGCCGTCTGCCAAGCGCCGCATGAACTGCCCGTCTGCCATGAGCCTACAGAGCCTTCCGCCAGACAGGAGCAGCCAAAGCCTTCCGCCAGACAGCATCAGTCTGAGCCATCCGTCTCCGCAGCGCCATCTGAGCCATCCGTCTCCGCAGCGCCATCTGAGCCATCCGTCTCCACAGCGCCATCTGAGCCATCCGTCTCCGCAGCGCCATCTGAGCCATCCGTCTTCGCAGCGCCATCTGAGCCATCCGTCTCCCCAGCGCCATCTGAGCCATCCGTCTCCCCAGCGCCGTCTGAGCCATCCGTCTCCCCAGCGCCGTCTGAGGCATCCGTCTGTCCCGAGCCATTAGAGTCGCCCGTCTGTCCCGAGCCGTCAGAGCCGTTAGTCAGTCAGGAGCCGCTAGAGCCATTCGTCAGTCAGGATCTGCCAGAGCCGCCAACCAGACAGGATCTGCCAGAGCCGCCAACCAGACAGGATCTGCCAGGGCCGCCAACCAGACAGGATCTGCCAGAGCCGCCAACCAGACAGGATCTGCCAGAGCCGCCAACCAGACAGGATCTGCCAGAGCCGCCAACCAGACAGGATCTGCCAGAGCCGTCAGCGAGCCATGAGCGTCCAGAGCCGTCAGCCAGCCATGAGCGTCCAGAGCCGTCAGCCAGCCATGAGCGTCCAGAGCCGTCAGCCAGCCATGAGCGTCCAGAGCCGTCAGCCAGCCATGAGCGTCCAGAGCCGTCAGCCAGCCATGAGCGTCCAGAGTCGTCAGCCAGTCATGAGCTGTCCCTCAGCCCAGAGCGGCTATTTATCCAGAACTGCCCCTCAGTCCAGAGCTGTCTCTCTGTCCGGAGCTGCCTTTCAGTCCAGAGTTGCCCCTCTATCCTGAGCTACCTCTCTATCCTGAGCTACCTCTCTATCCTGAGCTACCTCTCTATCCTGAGCTATCCCTCTGTCCTGAGCTATCCCTCTGTCCTGAGCTATCCCTCTATCCCGGTGCTGCCCCTTGTGTCGATGTTACCTAAAAGATTTAGTGGGTGTAATATGAGGGTGGTCATTTGTAGGGGGAGAGGTAAGCTGGGATTGACTATGGTGGGGTGGGGACCTCGCCCTGAGCCTGAGCCACCACCGTGGTCAGATGCCCACCCAGACCCTCCCCTAGACTTTGTGCTGGTGCGCCCGGAGTTCGCACCTTATGGGGGGGGTTATGTCACGTTCCTGACCTATTTCTATTAGTTTGTTGTATGTGTTAGTTGGTCAGGACGTGAGTTTGGGTGGGCATTCTATGTTTTCTGTTTCTATGTTGGTTTAAGGGTTGCCTGGTATGGCTCTTAATTAGAGGCAGGTGTTTGGCATTCCTCTAATTGAGAGTCATATTTAGGTAGGTTGTTTCACAGTGTTCGTTGTGGGTGGTTGTCTCCTGTGTCAGTGTTTGTAGCACCATACAGGACTGTTCGGTTTGTTTTTGTACATCGTCATTTTGTGTAGTCTATTTTCCCTGTTCGTGCGTTCTTCGTGTTTATGTAAGTTCGTCGTCCAGGTCTGTCTACTCCGTTTGTTGTTTTGTTAGTTATAGTGAAGTTCGTGTTTTTTCGTCTTGTCTTTAAATAAATTATGTGTTCACAACCCGCTGCGCCTTGGTTCCATCACTACTCCTCCTTTTCGGTTGAAGAGGAGGAGGAATACCGTCACAAAAGGTGTTCACTTTGAATCAATGTGGATTTGCAAAAAGTCCTTACATTAAGGAATTCCATCTTTTTTTTATAAAACTTTTAACCTAAATCTATTTTTTTGTTGATTTCACATTGAATTCACATTAGTTGACAACTCAAGCAAGTGTAGCCTAATTGAAAAATAAACTTTGAACTGACATTTGTTCCCAGTGAGATGTTACATAAATGTACAATATTTATCTTTAAAATGTAAACGCATGTGTTTTGCCTGCTCATTTAGCTTATTTAATCAAATAGATGCATCCTCTGCTTATTGCTAACTAGGAGAGGGATAGAACCTAAAACTCCTGGAATTACTGTGTCAGACTCTTTAGGAAATATGTAGCCTAGTAACATATAGAAATAGAATTAACACAATCCGCATAATCAGCAGACACACATTGTGAATTTAGAAATACAAACTTTAACATGTAACAGTCCCCTGCAGTACAAAGTGCATGCAATCGCTGAAAACACATCTACACAGCAATCCAACATGTTGGACAATGCCACCAAATCATTGAAATTCCTTTCCCTGTATTGTTAGCCGGGTCGGCTTCTTGATTAATGAGAGACTTCTTTTCATGGTCGTCACTTTCTGTTACTCCCAACAGAACTTAATTGTATACAGGAGAGCTACAAACAACCCTGGGAGACAGCCCCGCTTTCCAAAGGCATTTGATCTAGGAAACAATCCCACATAATGACTAGCTGGTTCTGACTAGGTGGAATACAGCTTCGTCCGGAAGTAACTTTTTTTGTAGCTAGAGGTCGTGCGAGGTAAGGACTGGGTCTAAAAAAATAGGCTCTCCTCCTAGAATTATGGAGAGAACAAAAAAACTAAAAGAGGACCAGGGGATATGAAATATTATCTGTTCTGTTGATGGAGCTTATTTTGGTCTCCCACCGTTTCAGCTACGTCAGCTGTTCTCTTCAAGTGGGATTTGATGACTGGGAATAAACTCCACCTGCTAAATAAAGCAACCAAATTGTGTGTCTTCTAATGGTGCAGCTCGTACTATGCTTACCTCAAGGCTTTGTGTCCTTGACAGCTTTGCTAATTTAGCATACTTTAAAGGTCATGAGCTCATTCCAGGGGAGTAAGAAAACCTTGCAGTGACGTATGGTTGACCTCGATATTGTAATTTGTTGCAAAAGGGGTCTATCTGTTTTATTTAGTCAGCTACAGTGTAAAAGTTAGCAGTCAGTAGTTTACCAGATGCTTTCTGTGATAGTAGTAGTAGTCATCCCTCATTGGAAAGGCAGTCAGCAAAATGAACCATTTCCAACCATACTTTGTAATGATAAGGAAATGTTTTATCAGATCTCGATCAGAGGACTATTAAATATGAAGGTAATTACATCTCACAACCATGGAAAATGATTAATTATCATTGTCACAGAATAAATTCACACTAATCACAAATGAACTACCACTGCATTTAAGGGAAAATCCACTCAAAATCCATATTTTGGTCTTTTTTTTAACTAGTCCACTGTTGATAGAGTGCCAAAATATGTTGCATGTCAGCAGTCAAGTTTTCAAGATATCGCATCATCATGATGATGTAGCCTGTGACAATTTTGGGAATGTATCAACATTGGACTACAGAAAAAAATACCAAAAGATAGATTTTGAGTGGATTCTCCCTTTAAGGTAGCCCTTTTCAAAGGGAGCAAATATTCATTAACCTGTTATGGCTGCACGCTGAATATTGAAAAAACTGGAAAATGTGTGCACATTTTCAAACGGCCTCCTAAGAAACTTTTTATTTTCCAATATGCATATATTTACTACTGTTGGATAGATAACAGTCTGTAGTTTCTAAAAAGGTTTGAATTGTTTCTCTAAGTCGAACAGAAATATTTTTACAGCCATTTTCCCAGCCGAATTGAGTTTCCCAAAATGCGATGTGTCTCTTTAAGACCTTCTCTATAAAAGGCCATTTGACTTGTGACCATAGGGACACGTCAGAGGCGTTCGTCAGACTGTAATGCGGAAGTGAGAATTGAAAGGAGTCGAATATCTCGTCCCTGGACTGAATAACACAACTTCTTGTGAGACCTGCGCAGTTAAAATAAAAATCCGGGCGCGAAGGATAATTTGATCTCGGCTTCTGGAACAAGGTAGATAACGTTGAATATGATGCCTGACTACGATATTATTTGATACATGTCACAAAATCATCCTAAAGTATGTTTTTTCAATATACTTTAATTATATTATTGCAATTTATTCTGGACTTTAGATGTGAAACGACGGAAGAATTTTTTGAAGAAAAGCTGACTAGCGCAGCAATGCTATCGTGCTAGCTAACCAAAGAGGGAAATAATTCGTTCTGGAACCCAACTAAAGACTCTACTGGACATTGGACCCCGTTACAACATTCTGATGGAGTACCAAGAAAGATAAGACCCAATTTGGGATGCTTTTTCATATATATGTCGAACTGTTGAATGCTAACTCTGCTAACTGTGCTAGGCTAGCGCTTGACTAGAATCAATGCTGCCTTATGCTAGCTTATGATGTTAGCTAATATAACGATATATTGTGTTTTCGCTGTAAAACACTTCAAAAATCGGAAATGTTGTCTGTATTCACAAGATATCTGTCTTTCATTAGTTATCCACCATATGTTTTTCTGAAATGTTTTATGAGGTGTAATTAGTAGCCGACGTTGGTGTATGTATTTTCTCTGGCTACTCCCGGCTGGATTCAGACTCAAGCTATGTATTAGCATTTTTGGGTAGCATCAATGTAAAACTGATTTATAGCTAAAATATGCACTTTTTATGAACAAAACATAGATTTATTGTGTAACATGTTATATGTCGTTTTTTCTGGGCTCTTTAGGTTGGTTTTAGTTTATTTCGGTTGGTTGTGCATGCTACTTCAATCATAATTCATACTTCATAATCATAATTCATACGTGTCTGTCCACTTTTGTATTTGGTGGTGAGCTAACATAAATATATGTGGTGTTTTCTCTGTAAAACATTTAAAAAATCGGACATGTTGGCTGGATTGACAAGATGTTTATCTTTCAAATGCTGTATTGGACTTGTTAATGTGTAAAAGTTAAATATTTTTAAAAAATAGATTTTGAATTTCGCGCCCTGCAGGGGTGTCATTTTCGGTCCGAGGTCGGGCTTGCACGCCAAACAGGTTAAGTTTTTCAAAACATAACCAAGTCTAATTCTCAGTTCTATGAAAAATTCTAATTTTAATGACGATACACTGATTCCTTCACTATATAAACGATCAGAGAATAAATGTATTCTGTGCCATTTTGACAACAAATCAAGTGTTCATCAAACCATCTTGAAGCAAGCAGAACGAGAGGACAAGATGACATCTATAGCTGTGAGTTTCAACACCCCCTTCTCTATTGCTCATCCTTAAGCCTCCTTGTACAGTATGTTCCTCTCGTTCCTCTCATTCTTCCTCTTGTTCTTCCTCTTGTTCTTCCTCTCATTCTCTCTCTCTCTTACTCTCTCTCTCTCTCTCTCTCTCTCTCTCTCTCTCTCTCCACAAGGCCTTGCAGTGAGTGGTTGGTGTTATTGAGATGCCTCAGCTGCTCAAAAGCTGCAAAATGTGTGAAATCGTAAGTCACCCTGATTAAGAAAATCTACCAAAGCAATAAATAATGCAGGGTAACAGAATATGGTCACAGTATCACATTCATCACAGTAGATGAAGTCACCCAAGAAAGTAAGGCTGGAGGTACACGTGAAAGTTAAAGTACTGTGGAGCTGCAGAGCTTTTTACCACGTATGCAGCCCCACACAAAAGTAAAAGAGCAGGGGTAAAAGAGGTGAGAGGAAACATCAGTCTTTCAGCCGAGGAATCAAAGCTAGAATCTGCAGTTGAAACAATAACAAAGCAGACACCCTGCTTCTGTTTTGGTAAAAATACGAGAAATGTACCACTCTTAAATTCATTGACAGAGCTATGGATGCATGAACTGACCATCCATTATATCAAAATTATAGTGTTAACCATGTTTTGAGGCTATAAAGTGTTTGTTTACATGTATGTTGTTTACAAACATTGGAGTAAAACAAGCTTGTATTTTGGGTTCTGAAGGGGTACGACAGTTGAACTAAGCTCATGAGGCACTTATAAGTTATATTCTTCAAGAATCAATGGGTGCATATCATTCATTTATACAGTAAGTCAAAATAAATGCGCATTCTAGCTTTAAGGAAAGATGGAGAGGAAGGGGAGTAGGAGGAGGGTGTCAGCCAGAGTGTAGTGGGGTGCTGGAGTGAAATGTAATGATTAGCTCATTGATCCAGTGTAAGCTGCTGATCCTGACCTCGGCAAAGGCCTTCTGCTTGAGATGCATTTATGCCCCCATGGATTTCTTCTGGGAGTCTAGTAACTACATGGATTTCTTCTGGGAGTCTAGTAACTACATGGATTCCTTCTGGGAGTCTAGTAACTACATGGATTTCTTCTGGGAGTCTAGTAACTACATGGATTTCTTCTGGGAGTCTAGTAACTACATGGATTCCTTCTGGGAGTCTAGTAACTACATGGATTTCTTCTGGGAGTCTAGTAACTACATGGATTTATTCTGGGAGTCTAGTAACTACATGGATTTCTTCTGGGAGTCTAGTAACTACATGGATTTCTTCTAGGAGTCTAGTAACTACATGGATTCCTTCTGGGAGTCTAGTAACTACATGGATTCCTTCTGGGAGTCTAGTAACTACATGGATTCCTTCTAGGAGTCTAGTAACTACATTGATTCCTTCTGGGAGTCTAGTAACTACATTGATTCCTTCTAGGAGTCTAGTAACTACATGGATTCCTTCTAGGAGTCTAGTAACTACATGGATTTCTTCTGGGAGTCTAGTAACTACATGGATTCCTTTTAGGAGTCTAGTAACTACATGGATTTCTTCTGGGAGTCTAGTAACTACATGGATTCCTTCTAGGAGTCTAGAAACTACATGGATTCCTTCTGGGAGTCTAGTAACTACATGGATTCCTTCTAGGAGTCTAGTAACTACATGGATTCCTTCTAGGAGTCTAGTAAGTACATGGATTTCTTCTGGGAGTCTAGTAACTACATGGATTCCTTCTAGGAGTCTAGTAACTACATGGATTCCTTCTGGGAGTCTAGTAACTACATGGATTCCTTCTGGGAGTCTAGTAACTACAT
The DNA here is from genome assembly GCF_029448725.1 of Salvelinus fontinalis. Classification (NCBI taxonomy): domain Eukaryota; kingdom Metazoa; phylum Chordata; class Actinopteri; order Salmoniformes; family Salmonidae; genus Salvelinus; species Salvelinus fontinalis. The sequence goes on from NC_074670.1 coordinate 68,352,059, forward strand.
GGATTTCTTCTGGGAGTCTAGTAACTACATGGATTCCTTCTAGGAGTCTAGTAACTACATGGATTTCTTCTGGGAGTCTAGTAACTACATGGATTCCTTCAGGAAGTCTAGTAACTACATGGATTCCTTCTGGGAGTCTAGTAACTACATGGATTTCTTCTGGGAGTCTAGTAACTACATTGATTCCTTCTAGGAGTCTAGTAACTACATAGATTTATTCTGGGAGTCTAGTAACTACATGGATTCCTTCTGGGAGTCTGGTAGCTACATGGATTCCTTCTGGGAGTCTGGTAGCTACATGGATTCCTTCTTGGAGTCTGGTAGCTACATGGATTCCTTCTGGGAGTCTAGTAGCTACATGGATTCCTTCTGGGAGTCTGGTAGCTACATGGATTCCTTCTTGGAGTCTGGTAGCTACATGGATTCCTTCTGGGAGTCTGGTAGCTACAGTGGAACAAAGGGAGCAATGTAACAAACAAACAAATGCTGAAATAATCTCACACCCATCTCCCCTCAAAATAGTGAGTGCTGGGAAATGCCAACCAATGTGATGACTCACAACTGTCCATCACACAGGCCTGTGTGTCATCCTTAACACAGTGAGGAAGGGTGTTGACAAAGAATAAAATGGCTAAAACGATTGCAACTAAAGTCAAGATAGTTTACTTCAGATGAGACTGAAATTACCTGTGTGCATATAAATGTTGTCAATAGGTTTTCCAGCAATAGTTAATAAGAGATGGATGAATCATGAGAAGATAATTGTTGTTGGCATATCACATAAAGATTATCATGTATTATACAGTAGAGCCAGTAACTGAACAGGCCCTGAGGCAGGAATGAGCAGTGTGCATGATGGGGTGTTCAGAATGCAGTGTACTACCACAAATATAAAAGTCATCAGATCCCACTGTCTACCGACAAACTGCTGAGGTATTTGTCAGACATAATAATTTATCCCTCCTTGGTTTTGCATATCACGCCAAACCTCCAATGACCCATTAAAAGTTGAGACCACACTGTTCACTTTCTTATGGACCTCCCACAGTTGTGTAGTTCTGTCTTTTATGCCCGCCTGCATTGTTAGTCTTTTGAATAACATTATCTATTCATCTTCATCTGTATGAAATCCCTCAATAGTGTCAACCCTCCCAAAACAACCTGAATAATGGAAGACATGACGTTTAAGACTAGCTAAGCAATACACAAGAGGTAACCTTTGGTGTACAGTAATACATCCTTTCCCCAAAGACCACATGCCTTTATTCGTTCAGGCTGTTCAGATGATTCCTTTTTGGGAAGTTCTTCTGATCGAAGCCTGCAAAGCTTGATAGTATTAGGAGGGTACCAGAGACAAAGGATTAGTAAGAGTTTTCAGATTGAAACATGAGACCAACAGAACTGACAATGTTGGTTGTCTAATGGGAGTGCTAACATCAAGCAGACAAAGCACTCTTTTATCCTGGGTGTTTACAACACCGTCAGGACCAGCGGGAATTTCCGTAGCGTCGGGGAAAAGGGACATTCTGATCCCTGCTAGGAGGCGCTTCACTTTCATCTCTCCATGCACTTATTGAGGAGCCCACTGTTTTGGGGAAATGGAACCAAAGACAAAACACTGGAATGTTTGTAGCGGTGCAAAAAATAACTGAACAGGGGAAGTTACATTTGCCTTTTTGAAAACTTGTCAGGAAGGATGTGTGCATCAGGAAATGGGTTCCTCCATATTTCTTGGCACTGGTTTATTCTCAGCTCTGTGCAAAATAATACAAAGGCATTATGAGGGCTCAATATGGTAGATGGGCTTCCTGTAGGTATGTTTTCTATATTCCTTTGATTTCTCCATGTCTCCTCTTTGAATTTTCTGAAGAATTACATCCATACCTCAAGCTGTTGTTTTGCAACAAAAACAAGAATCAGTCATTTGTTATTTTGGCACATTAATTAATTGAATGGTTTCCAGTCCAATAAAGTATGGATGCAACTTGGAAAGATGTTGGAGCTTCTCATGTGTGTTGTTTTTTTAAACAAAATAATTTTACATAGACCTACTATAGATTGTTAACCTTGAAACCTAGTGAAAACCAACGTTCTAATCACACAGCAATACAGAGAGAAATTGGCAATTTGGGACACTGTATCACCCATATGATCCAGAAAATGCCAAGAGAGTTCATTGCAAAGGGCTAAAACTAAGGCAAGCTAGTGTGATAAAGAGGTATATTCAGCAGCTTTAACCCAGTGGATCTCTACAGGGACTACAGGAGTTCAACGGTGTCTACAGAGGATTTACAGAGGGGAGATCTGGCGAGGTCAAAGATTCCAGCTCGCTCAACCGAGAGTGTCAAACTGTGTGGTTAACTCGCATTTAGGAAACACTTCGGAGTCATGCAGCAAAGAAAAGAGGGGAGCAGGAATACGCATCATCACCCCACCCCCTTCTCTACCGCCGACAAGTGATACTTTTCCCCTTGATGTTAATCCCTTGAAAGCTGTTTCCTGCCAGGGATTAGCACCAGGGAGAACAAGGCTTAGTGCACTCTGCTAAGTGAAGATGAGAAATCTAACACAGGTACTTGTAAGGACTGAGCCAATTACTTTTTCTGGGTGATATAATATATCATATTTCGAAACCTTACCATACCCCTCGACACAGGAATTGCAACTGCTATGCTCAAAACACTACACCACTGCTTCAATCAGATGTTGTTTAATTGATTTATTGTAGAATTTCTGTGTAACAATGAATGACTTCCTACCACTGTGAACAACCATGGGCGGGTATTTCTAATGACGCTTCACTAAAAATCTAAATAACTTGCTTGCTTTTCTGTTGTCCTTGTTCAGGAGCTTTTCCGTTGAGTCCCTGTGTCTATTTCTTGCTGTGCAGCTGGTTGTGTGTTGCTGGCTGAGCTCCCATGGGGGCCCAACGGGGCCTTGTCCTGTAATGCTGGGCTGTGCTCACCTGTTAGACATGGGAGACACATTGCCCCATCGCCAGCACAAGACGGATGAGGGGTTCAAATAAGCAACATCGGCTCTCCTGGAGGTGACCCAGCTCTTCTCTGCTCTGCTCTGCCTACGGGATCCTTGTTAACAAGGAACAACCCGGGAAACTGATGTTGCACTAATCATAAGAATGGGTATCTATGTGTGGGCGGGTGTTTCAGCATCTTATCTGTCTGTCACTCTGACAGTTGCTGCTTATTAAGTCTAACCAGGAAATAGTGGAAGGTGGATTTGTGTGTGTGTGAGTCTTTATAATGTTTCTGTGAGTGTGAGTGTCTTTATAATGTTTCTGTGAGTGTGAGTGTCTTGATAATGTTTCTGTGAGTGTCTTTATAATGTTTCTGTGAGTGTGAGTATCTTTATAATGTTTCTCTGAGTGTGACTGTCTTTACAATGTTTCTGTGAGTGTGACTGTCTTTACAATGTCTCTGTGTGTATTTTTGCCCTCAAACCAAAGCAGTCACATGGTCACCATGTGAAAATATCATCAAGCCAAGATCTCTGTGAACACTGGAATTGGAACAGCATGGAACTAACAGCATGGATCTATTTTACCAAAAGAATGGAGATGGTAAGGGGTTAGAAAGAGGTGTGTGTGTGGGGGGGGGGGGGGGGGGGGGTTGACAACTCCCCCCACTCAGGTGCTGCCCCAGGGAGAATAGAGGGAGGGCACTTACCAGCTCCTGAGCTGTTTAATTAGGAATCCCACTGTTCGTTAATGAGGACACTACCGAGGACAACGCCGGCTGCCTGGCCCAGGCCCTCGCTGCCTGTTGCTCACTAATGGGGGAGGACCTCATCACCACCTAGGGTCGATGCTGGACACGACACCACCGATACTACTGCCATGGGGGGCCAGGGCACGGACACCGCAGGGGACATTGGCAGGTCCTGGTAGGGGGGACGCCACCGAGCCTGTTTAAGTTCAAAATGGAGAAGCGATCCATAATACCTGTTACCTTCACTTTTACTGATGGAAAGTGTTGTTTATTCGCTTGTATTCAAGTGTAAAAGCATAACAGTTCCAACTGTGTTTTTATTCATGAAAAGGCTATTTGATATTGAAAGAACTGTTTAGTCCCTGGCCTTTTTGAGATGTGAGCAATGAGAGTTTACAGTGCTATCTATGATCCTGTCAAACAGAGATTTCTGTGATCCTGTCAAACACAAATGTCTATAAAACCATGACAACTACAATAGCTGTGGCTATTGATGTCCAGTAAAGTTTAGCAGCAAGGAGCAATTTTATTTTATTTTATTTATTTCACCTTTATTTAACCAGGTAGGCTAGTTGAGAACAAGTTCTCATTTGCAACTGCGACCTGGCCAAGAAAAAGCATAGCAGTGTGAACAGACAACAACACAGAGTTACACATGGAGTAAACAATAAACAAGTCAATAACATGGTAGAAAAAAAGAGAATCTATATACAATGTGTGCAAAAGGCATGAGGTAGGCAATAAATCGAATAATTACAATTTAGCAGATTAACACTGGAGTGATAAATCATCAGATGATCATGTGCAAGAAGAGATACTGGTGTGCAAAAGAGCAGAAAAGTAAATAAATAAAAGCAGTATGGGGGTGAGGTAGGTAAATTGGGTGGGTAGTTTACAGATGGACTATGTACAGCTGCAGCGATCGGTTAGCTGCTCGGATAGCAGATTTTTAAAGTTGTTGAGGGAGATAAAAGTCTCCAACTTCAGAGATTTTTGCAATTCGTTCCAGTCGCAGGCAGCAGAGAACTGGAAGGAAAGGCGTCCAAATGAGGTTTTGGCTTTAGGGATGATCAGTGAGATACACCTGCTGGAGCGCGTGCTACGGGTGGGTGTAGCCATCGTGACCAGTGAACTGAGATAAGGCGGCACTTTACCTAGCATAGCCTTGTAGATGACCTGGAGCCAGTGGGTCTGACGACGAACATGTAGCGAGGGCCAGCCGACTAGGGCATACAGGTCGCAGTGGTGGGTCGTATAAGGTGCTTTAGTAACAAAACGGATGGCACTGTGATAAACTGCATCCAGTTTGCTGAGTAGCGTATTGGAAGCTATTTTGTAGATGACATCGCCGAAGTCGAGGATCGGTAGGATAGTCAGTTTTACTAGGGTAAGTTTGGCGGTGTGAGTGAAGGAGGCTTTGTTCCGGAATAGAAAGCCGACTCTAGATTTGATTTTGGATTGGAGATGTTTGATATGAGTCTGGAAGGAGAGTTTGCAGTCTAGCCAGACACCTAGGTACTTATATGCAAGGAAGAGAGAAGAAAAGAGAGGAAGAAAGAGGGAGAGAGGAAGAGAGAGGGGAAGAAAGAGGAAGAAAGAGGAAGAGAGAGAGGAAGAAAGAGGAAGAGAGAGAGGGAGAGAGTGGAAAAGAGAGAGGAAGAAAGAGGAAGAAAGAGGAAGAAAGAGGAAGAAAGAGGAAGAGAGAGGAAGAGATAGGAAGAGAGAGGAACAGGAGAAACCAAGGCCGTTTATCCACCAGTCACAACTGGGATGACAGCCGTAAAAAAAGACTATCCCATTTCATCTCTGTGGGAACATGACGAAGAAATGAAAGCAATACTAAAGTTCAATGGGGCCTGTAAGTTTTCCTTCCCCATGCTATTTGTCACAAGCAGAAAGGTCCTTCCAGCACCTGGCGCTTGCACTCCAGGTTCCCAGGCATCCCAGAGTGAGTGTAAGAGCTTTCGCGTCAGTGTGTGTTGTGTGTATGTGTGTGTGTGTAGAGACCATTCTCTGCCATGGTTCACCACATTTCCCATCCCCGCCAGAAGGCTTCCTTTTCTGATATAGGGCATCACTTTTCCTCTCCCCCTCCTGAGGCACAACAGGGTGTGGAATTGATATTCTGCCCTCTGCCTAACCCGAACAGGGCCGACCAAGGCACTCTGTCAAAGTTGGAGCAGAAACAGAAGTATCAAGAAATTAATCACACAGAATAAGACAACAGCAGCAAAATATAATGTATTCTTCCTCTGCGTTGGATGTAGGGCAGGATTCTGCAGCCTAAACATACACTGCGGGGAATTGTGTACAAAAAAAATACATGTAGAAACACAAAAATGTTGTCTAGACACATAAGGATGCTATCGATACAATCTGCATGGCTTGATGGCTGACCCGTTTTTCCAAAGGGTGGGTAATACAACATATATTATTTTACTGTTTTATGGAATCGGAATGTCAGCAATTTTTCAGACAGATAGAATTTCGAGTGGGACAAAGAGGTAGAAAAAAAGGAAGAAAGACGGTGATGAGGCAAGATTCAACCCCATGACAGGTTTGGCTATGTGCTTGGGGGACTGCAGCACTGCCACTATGCCATGATCCTGCATGCAGCTGTAGAATTTGGAATGGAGAATGAGAATCCCACAGATACTTGTTTGTTCTCCTCTCTCAGTCTTCCTGAACACAAACGATCCCAGGGAGTGGAGAAGTGCTACCTCCTCCAGTAACAGAGACAGAAGTGATAATTGTAATAGTGACAGAGCTCCCGCCGTCCGCCAACTCAACCTAGCCATTAAACCTGATGCATTGGGATCTCATTTATCTTGCACACACAAGCGGCATGCTGGGAGTTGGAGTACCTCACGTGGGCAGGAACTGCAGGCGGCAGGCAACACTGATGGCATCCACAGAGCTAGGGGGAGGAAGGAGGGGGAGGAAGAAGGGGGAGGAGGATGGGCCTGGATAGAGGAAGGGACGTTGGGGATTTTCAACCGTGGGCGAACAGCTTGTTGACAATGACAAAACCTAGGCATTCATATCAAGCTGTTCATCACTATCTTCCTTCTCTCTCTTTCCCTCCTGTTTTCCCTCCATCTCTTCTCCCTCTCTCTGTATTCTTTCCTCCCCCTCTCCTCTCACTCCATCACTCCCCCCTATCTTCAGCAGAAGTGCAGATTAACTCACCATGTGGGTGAAGACTTGAAGACCACTCAGGGCCCGAATTAAACGCCCTCTTCTCTTCCTGTGCAATCAGCAGCCGCTTCCTGCTTCTCAGATTGATAGGTACAATCTTTGCTGAGACTGCTCCCAACCCCAAAGGCATCCCCCCAAAAAAAGTTATCCTCGAAAATAAGCAACATCTCTCCTCTTCAAAGAGCTGAATCTGGGGCCCAGAAAATTGTCAGCCTTCTCTTCAGGTCAGAAGAACCTCGGTTGTCACATGGCATGGCCACTGGAGTAAAGATGGGTATATGTCACCTCTGGTGGTGTGTTGCTGTTTCCAATCACATGAGGCTACCTTCGCCAAAGCTTTGTATTAATACTGACTATATGTGAGTTTAAGATTCCCACATTTTACTTGCTGACATAGCTGTCAAATCACATGACATTTTCTGGGGTGGGGATGCTTTGAATGTCAAAAGATGTGTGCGCTCCGCTCCCCATGTTAAATTCAGACTGAATGTGAAACGTCATTTTGTATTTAAATTCCCATCTGACTTTGACCCAGTGTCACTTCATTCTCTCAAGGTAGTCAAGTAAAGATGGGGTCTATAGTGGCAGATTACACCAAAAGGACGAAAGATTATAAAACAATGAGTGCTACAAGCAGATTGCAACATTCTCTGCTCACACAAAACCCAGTAGGTCATTGGATCACAAATTATGTAGCTGTTTTCCTCAATCTAGCTTTTTGTATTAAATGTTTTTGCTGTGGCCGCAGTAAGCACACACAAACTACATAAGGGTATGCACTCGCCTCACCCCACACAACCCTCGCTCCACACACACCCTCGCATCCACACATGTACATGGTCATAAAAACTGACCATGTACATGTCAATGCTAAAGTAGAGTCCGACACATCGCCAATTGGCTTCCATCTACTGTCACACTAGGGCTATGTTAACTAACGTCTACCCATCACCCCCTTCTCAAACACACACACCCCCATCCCACAGCCACTTATGTATGTCCTCTGCCTCATCACCATCCATCTGGGCAGTTCTTCCCCAGCTGTTACCTGCATCTGCCACAGATTGGCACTTATGAAGTGAGGCTTGCTAAGTCTGACATCTATTAAGGTTCAGAATCCCTCTGTCATGCATTCATTCTCACTCTCTCTCTCTCACACACTGTCGTAAGGCCAGAATTGCTAATGATTCCGAGGTGTCATTTAAAAAATATAGGTGACAGGAGACAAATCATCTTCGCTCTCCACATCCAGGTGACTGATGGGTGATTTGTAATTGAATACAGCGCTTTGAATGCCTAAAATCATTTCCACCAATTCCTTCGTTTAAGTCCTTACTGTATGTGACGCGTGGGAGGAGATGGGAGACAATTATCCTAAGTGTCTTCACACCTCACCCTTTCTGTCTGTACAGTCATCTGACGTCCTTTTCTCAGGCTGCACAGATGATTGCTTTTCCTCATGTGCAATTACAGGCAGCTAGGTGGTTGGCTGGTCATTTGCATGACAATGCATACTTATGGTACACAACAAACAGATAGTCCAGGTTGTTGGATCATGGGACTATTTTAAATCAACCATTCGAAACCTATTAGACAATATGAAGGCCCTAGGCAATGTACTGCATGACGACTGTGGACAGGAAGACACTTTGTATAATTGGCTCCCATCTCTTCCCAATGTATTGCATACGCACTGCTCAGCGTAATATTACATTCTGGTTCTATTTTCAAGAATTTGATGGGCATCTCAAGCTTGTGAACAATTTCTACAGGTGGCTCGCGCTCTGCTCGTGCTGTTTTCCTGTCCAATGTTTTCCTGATGTCCCACTGTAGTTCCACAGTAACAAACTGAAAATGCAAAAGTATCTGGATTAATAGCCCCTGTGGAATAAACTAGAGAGTGGAAAATGAACGGGAAACCTTCCAGTATTCACAATCAACGTGTTAAAATCGGTTTTGTGTCAAAAATAATGTAGGCTACTTCAATATAACACAAAACATAACATATATTAGTAAGAAAATGTTACCCCACAATTAAACATCTCCTGATCATGGCACATATTGCAGTAGGAGCAGGGCACCTCCACTGTGGGCTTGCCTGTCACATAGTTCACCATCCAATATATCCCAATCAATTTACCAGCCAACACAATTCAATTTGACAATAAGACAAACTGGGATTCCAATTTAAATGATTAAAACAGACGCTTATTTGATAGTCTAGAGGGGCTTGCAGAGCTTTGTATTCCGGATCAGCTGACGTAACACATCGCTCCTTGTCAGAGATAAATTGTGATGTCAATATTATGGATAAGCCTCTGTTGAGGGAGCTCCATTGTGAGAAAAAAATTGTCCACATCCTCGCAATATCAGACACAGTGGGGAAATAGGTTGTTTGTTCCAACAACAAAATTACAATAGCGATCCGCTGGGGAGAAACTTAATTGAAATATTGGAAAGAGCATAAAGACAGTTGTGTTAGTGTTGTTAACAAGGACGGTACACCGTGTTCTGTTGGGAAGCAGCCACACACAACAACAACCTTGGCTTCTTTCTATACAGTGAAAGGGCCTCCATTTTCCGAATAGGTATTGAAAGTAGGGATTTAAGCACATTTGAACGCACATCCCTAGTTGTGTTAATGTTGTCGGTATCAAAAGATGTAGTCCTTGGAAAGAGATTCAGGGAAAGAGAAGGCGAATTTGGGCTTGATATGATTCACGCTCCCTATGGCCTGGAGACTGTCCAATCAGGATTAAACAGTGCCTACCTGTGTCAGAGGAGGCCTGAGTGCGCAGCACACACCCACACGCCCGCCCACCGCATGCTCCTAGGCATGGAGCAATGAGCAGGAGGATTATAGCATACAACCCAACATTAAAACCTCCCCTTTCTGACTGGCACAACCTGAGGTCTTTAACCTCCTCTACTGGGACCATGCAGAGAGGCATCCAGTAGGATGTGGGTATCTAGTTTTCAGGCTCCAAAGAAGGGAATGAGCCTACACATCTCAAGAACTAATGTTGACAGGGTGAAAGGTTGGGTGAACTCCAGAGGGCCCTCGTCATCCTAGCGCTAATGCAGCTAAAGATGAGAGACTCCACAGCAGGCACCATGTGTCTAAGATGTGAACATTTTCTTGTGGGTGAGTTTAAGTACGTGACCAGAGGGTAATGCATGCTTTCCACCCAGCTGACATGTAGCAACGCAATGGGATGGGAATGCATTTGAATTGGACATTATTTTAACACCAATCTATATTTAGATATGTGCATTTAGAAAGAACAGGTGCATGATTCAGACAATTTGTAAACTCATAGGGTAATCCTGTACAGCGCATTCAGAGTATTCAGACCCCTTGACTTTTTCCACATTTTGTTACGTCTTAATCTAAAAAAAAATTTTTTTATTTATCCTCATCAATCTACACACAATACCACATAATGACAAGGCGAAAACAGATTTTTGAGATTTTTACAAATGTATTCAAATTTAAGTATTCACACCCTTTGCTATGAGACTCGAAATTGAGCTCAGGTGCATCCTGTTTCCATAAATAATCCTTGAGATGTTTCTACATCTTAATTGGAGTACACCTGTTGTCACGCCCTGGCCTTTGTTATCTTTGTTTTCTTTATCATTTTAGTTAGGTCAGGGTGTGACATGGGGGATGTATGTGTTGTGTATTGTCTAGGGGTTTTGTATGTTTATGGGGCAGTGCCTAGTCTAGGTGTATGTATGTCTATGGTTGCCTAGATTGGTTCTCAATTAGAGACAGCTGTCTATCGTTGTCTCTGATTGGGAACCATATTTAGGCAGCCATATTCATTGGGTAGTTTGTGGATTATTGTCTATGTCAGTTGCCTGTGTCTGCACTGTTTAGCTTTAGCGTCACGTTCGTCGGTTTGTTGTTTTGTTTAGTTTGTCAAGTGTTCTTCGTTTCGTGTCATTAAACGTAGTATGTATTCACTTCACGCTGCGCCTTGGTCCTCCTCTCTTCCACCATACGACGATCGTGACAGAATAACCCACCAAACAAGGACCAAGCAGCGTGAAAGGGAGGAACAGCATTTGGTGGAAAAATGGCCCCGGGAGAAGGATGAGTGGAAAACAACCTGGGAGGAAATAGAGAGTTGGTCGATCGATCCAGGGAGAGTGCCGGAGCCCGCCTGGGATTCAATGGAACAGTGCGAGGAGGGATACAGGAAAATGGAGGAACGGAGACGATATAAAGGTACGCGGCTAGCACGGAAGCCCGAGAGGCAGCCCCAAGATTTTTTGGGGGAGGGGCACACGAGGAGATTGGCTGAGTCAGGTAGGAGACCTAAGCCAACTCCTTGTGCTTACCGTGGGGAGCGTGTAACTGGTCAGGCACCGTGTTATGCAGAGATGCGCACGGTGTCTCCAGTACGCTATTCTAGCCCGGTGCGCTCTATTCCAGCTCCTCGCATTGGCCGGGCTAGAATGGGCATCCAGCCAGGTAGGAGAGTGCCGGCACAGCGCTCCTGGTCTCCAGTGTACCTCCTTGGACCAGGATATCCTGCGCCGGCTCTGCGTACTGTGAGTCTGCACAGCCCTGTGTGTCCTGTGCCTGCTACCCGCACTCGCCCTGAGGTGTGTCTTCCCAGCCCAGTACCACCAGTGCCAACACCACGCACCAGGCTTCCTGTGCGTCTCCAGAGTCCAGTATGCCCTGTTCCTCCTCCCCGCACTAGCCTTGAGGTGCGTGTCCTTAGCCCGGTACCACCAGTTCCGGCACCACGCACCAGGCCTACTGTGCGCCTCAACAGGCCAGAGTCTGCCGTCTGCCCGTCTCCCCAGCGCCGTCTGCGCTGCCCGTCTGCCCAGCGCCGTCTGAGCCGCCCGTCTGTCCGGAGCCGTCAAAGCCACCCGTCTGTCCTGAGCCGTCAAAGCTGCCCATCTGTCCTGAGCCGCTAGAGCCGTCCGTCAGTTAGGAGCCGCCGGAGCCACCCGCCAGTCAGGAGCCGCCGGAGCCGCCCGCCAGTCAGGAGCCGCCGGAGCCGCCCGCCAGTCAGGAGCCGCCGGAGCCGCCCGCCAGTCAGGAGCTGCCGGAGCCGCCCGCCAGTCAGGAGCTGCCCCGCAGTCCGGAGCTGCCCCTCAGTCCGGAGCTGCCCTTCAGTCCAGAGCTGCCCCTCCGTCCAGTGGCGCCTTCTAGGATGGTCTTCAGTCCGGGACTCGCTGTAAGGGTCCTCGCTCCAGAGGCACCACCAGAGCGGGTATTGACTATGGTGGAGTGGGGTCCACGTCCCGCACCTGAGCCGCCACCGTAAGAATCCCCACCGGACCCTCCCCTTCTGTGTCAGGTTTTGCGGCCGGAGTCCGCACCTTTGGGGGGGGGGGTACTGTCACGCCCTGGCCTTAGTTATCTTTGTTTTCTTTATCATTTTAGTTAGGTCAGGGTGTGACATGGGGGATGTATGTGTTGTGTATTGTCTAGGGGTTTTGTATGTTTATGGGGCAGTGTCTAGTCTAGGTGTATGTATGTCTATGGTTGCCTAGATTGGTTCTCAATTAGAGACAGCTGTCTATCGTTGTCTCTGATTGGGAACCATATTTAGGCAGCCATATTCATTGGGTAGTTCGTGGGTTATTGTCTATGTCAGTTACCTGCGTCTGCACTGTTTAGCTTTAGCGTCACGTTCGTCGGTTTGTTGTTTTGTTTAGTTTGTCAAGTGTTCTTCGTTTCGTGTCATTAAATGTAGTATGTATTCACTTCACGCTACGCCTTGGTCCTCCTCTCTTCCACCATACGACGATCGTGACACCTGTAGAAAATTCAATTGATTGGACATGATTTGGAAAGGTACACGCCTGTCTATATAAGGTACCACAGTTGACAGTGCATGTCAGAGCAAAAACCACGCCTTGAGGTCGAAGGAATTGCCAGTAGAGCTCCGAGACAGGATTGTGTCGAAGCACAGATCTGGGGAATGGCACCAAAACATTTCTGCAGCCTTTAACATTCCCAAGAACACAGTGTCCTCCATCATTCTTAAATGGAAGCAGTTTGGAACCACCAAGACTCTTCCTACAGCTGTCCGCCCGGCCAAACTGAGCAATCGGGGGAGAAGGGCCTTGGTCAGGGAGGTGACCAACATAGTCCCTCTGTGGAGATGGGAGAACCTCCCAGAAGGACAGCCATCTCTGCAGCACTCCACCAATAAGGCCTTTATGGTAGAGTGGCCAGACGGAAGTCACTCCTCAGTAAAAGGCACATGACAGAACTGCTTGGTGTTTGCCAAAAGGCCCCTAAAGACTCTCAGACCATAAGGAACAAGATAGACCTCTTTCGCCTGAATGCCAAGCGTCACGTCTGGAGGAAACCTGGCACCATCCCTACAGTGAAGCATGGTAGAGAACCTACTTCAGAGTCCAAACGACCTTAGACAGGAGTGAATACGTTCCAACAGGACAATGACCCCAAACATACAGCCAAAGCAATGCTGAAATGGCTTCAGAACAAGAATGTGAAACTCCTTGAGTGGCCAAGCCAAAGCCCAGACTTGAATCCCATTGAAAATATGTGGAAAGACTTGAAGATTGATGTTCACCGCCCCTCCCCATCTAACTTAACAGAGCTTGAGAAAACCTGCAAGGAAGAATGGAAGAAAATCCCAAAATCCAGATGTTTAAAGCTGATACAGACATACCCAAGATGACTCAAAGCTGTACTCGCTGCCAAAGTATTCACTCAGGTGTGTGAATACTTATCTAAATGAGATATTTCTGTATTTCCTTTTCAATACATTTGCAAACATTTCTAAAAACATGTTTTCACTTTGTCATTATGGGGTATTGGGTGTAGATTTGTGAGAAAATCGATTGAATAGATTTTTTGTAACACAACAAAATGTGGAATATGTCAAGGGGTATGAATACTTTATGAAGGCACTGTATTTCTCCATATGAGTTGCATATGAGTTGATTATGTTATTGTGCACAATATCATAGACATACACAGACATTATCACACTCAAATTAGCTACTGTACATGACTCAAGTTATAGCCTTACAGACACACTGTGCTCTATAACCTCTAACTTCCACCAATGAAATCAGCAATTTCAAAGCAAGCAAACAAACAACTATCTGTAACCTTTAACCTTTAACCCACTGGTACCTTGTGAACGGCAAAGTAGTGCTTGTCAAAGTGAACAGAAGTGTCACTGCAGCTCATCTTGTTTCCCCTAACGCACATAGCTCCCTTCATCATGGCTTAGGTCGTTGTCTTTCTGTGTGAAAGCTTCTGTGGAAGGAGCATTCAGACCCCATGGCTGCCAGTGGCCCTTGGAGCCCCCCTGTGCCCACAGAGCAGTTCTACTGTCCTTAATGAGCTCCCTGGGTACACTACCAGAGGACTCTATGACATGTGAGCAGAGGGCGTTACAGTACAGGCCAGAGGAACTGGAGATCTGTTCTCTCTTAGTGTTGTAATGTGACAGTACTCTGTTCTCTCTTAGTGTTGTAATGTAACAGTACTCTGTTCTCTCTTAGTGTTGTAATGTAACAGTACTCTGTTCTCTCTTAGTGTTGTAATGTAAAAGTACTCTGTTCTCTCTTAGTGTTGTAATGTGACAGTACTCTGTTCTCTCTTAGTGTTGTAATGTAACAGTACCCTGTTCTCTCTTAGTGTTGTTGTAATGTAACAGTACTCTGTTCTCTCTTAGTGTTGTAATGTGACAGTACTCTGTTCTCTCTTAGTGTTGTAATGTAACAGTACCCTGTTCTCTCTTAGTGTTGTTGTAATGTAACAGTACTCTGTTCTCTCTTAGTGTTGTAATGTAAGAGTACTCTGTTCTCTCTTAGTGTTGTAATGTAACAGTACTCTGTTCTCTCTTAGTGTTGTTGTAATGTAACAGTACTCTGTTCTCTCTTAGTGTTGTAATGTAACAGCTCTCTGTTCTCTCTTAGTGTTGTAATGTAACAGTACCCTGTTCTCTCTTAGTGTTGTTGTAATGTAACAGTACTCTGTTCTCTCTTAGTGTTGTAATGTAACATTACCCTGTTCTCTCTTAGTGTTGTAATGTAACAGTACTCTGTTTTCTCTTAGTGTTGTAATGTGACAGTACTCTGTTCTCTCTTAGTGTTGTAATGTAACAGTACCCTGTTCTCTCTTAGTGTTGTTGTAATGTAACAGTACTCTGTTCTCTCTTAGTGTTGTAATGTAACATTACCCTGTTCTCTCTTAGTGTTGTAATGTATCCGTACTCTGTTTTCTCTTAGTGTTGTAATGTGACAGTACTATGTTCTCTCTTAGTGTTGTAATGTAACATTACCCTGTTCTCTCTTAGTGTTGTAATGTAACAGTACTCTGTTCTCTCTTAGTGTTGTAATGTAAGAGTACTCTGTTCTCTCTTAGTGTTGTATTGTAACAGTACTATGTTCTCTCTTAGTGTTGTAATGTAACAGTACTCTGTTCTCTCTTAGTGTTGTAATGTAACAGTACTATGTTCTCTCTTAGTGTTGTAATGTAACAGTACTCTGTTCTCTCTTGGTGGTGTAATGTAACAGTACTCTGTTCTCTCTTAGTGTTGTAATGTAACAGTACTCTGTTCTCCCTAAGTGTTGTAATGTAACAGTTCTCTGTTCTCTCTTAGTGTTGTAATGTAACAGTACTCTGTTCTCTCTTAGTGTTGTAATGTAACAGTACTCTGTTCTCTCTTAGTGTTGTTGTAATGTAACAGTACTCTGTTCTCTCTTAGTGTTGTTGTAATGTAACAGTACTCTGTTCTCTCTTAGTGTTGTAATGTAACAGTATTCTGTTCTCTCTTAGTGTTGTAATGTAACAGTATTCTGTTCTCTCTTAGTGTTGTAATGTAACAGTTCTCTGTTCTCTCTTAGTGTTGTAATGAAACATTACCCTGTTCTCTCTTAGTGTTGTTGTAATGAAACATTACCCTGTTCTCTCTTAGTGTTGTTGTAATGTAACAGTACTATGTTCTCTCTTAGTATTGTAATGTAACAGTACTCTGTTCTCTCTTAGTGTTGTAATGTAACAGTACTCTGTTCTCTCTTAGTGTTGTAATGTAACAGTACTCTGTTCTCTCTTAGTGTTGTAATGTAACAGTACTCTGTTCTCTCTTAGTGTTGTAATGTAACAGTACTCTGTTCTCTCTTAGTGTTGTAATGTAACAGTACTCTGTTCTCTCTTAGTGTTGTAATGTAACAGTACTCTGTTCTCTCTTAGTGTTGTAATGTAACAGTACTATGTTCTCTCTTAGTGTTGTAATGAAACATTACCCTGTTCTCTCTTAGTGTTGTTGTAATGTAACAGTACTATGTTCTCTCTTTGTGTTGTAATGTAACATTACCCTGTTCTCTCTTAGTGTTGTAATGTAACAGTACTCTGTTCTCTCTTAGTGTTGTTGTAATGTAACATTACCCTGTTCTCTCTTAGTGTTGTAATGTAACAGTACTATGTTCTCTCTTAGTGTTGTAATGTAACAGTACTCTGTTCTCTCTTAGTGTTGTAATGTACCAGTACTCTGTTCTCTCTTAGTGTTGTAATGTAAAAGTACCCTGTTCTCTCTTAGTGTTGTAATGTAACAGTACTCTGTTCTCTCTTAGTGTTGTAATGTAACAGTACTCTGTTCTCTCTTAGTGTTGTAATGTAACAGTACTATGTTCTCTCTTAGTGTTGTAATGTAACATTACCCTGTTCTCTCTTAGTGTTGTAATGTAACAGTACTCTGTTCTCTCTTAGTGTTGTAATGTACCAGTACTCTGTTCTCTCTTAGTGTTGTAATGTAAAAGTACCCTGTTCTCTCTTAGTGTTGTAATGTAACAGTACTCTGTTCTCTCTTAGTGTTGTAATGTAACAGTACTCTGTTCTCTCTTAGTGTTGTAATGTAACAGTACTATGTTCTCTCTTAGTGTTGTAATGAAACATTACCCTGTTCTCTCTTAGTGTTGTTGTAATGTAACAGTACTATGTTCTCTCTTAGTGTTGTAATGTAACATTACCCTGTTCTCTCTTAGTGGATTAATGTAACAGTACTCTGTTCTCTCTTAGTGTTGTTGTAATGTAACATTACCCTGTTCTCTCTTAGTGTTGTAATGTAACAGTACTATGTTCTCTCTTAGTGTTGTAATGTAACAGTACTCTGTTCTCTCTTAGTGTTGTAATGTAACAGTACTATGTTCTCTCTTAGTGTTGTAATGTAACAGTACTCTGTTCTCTCTTAGTGTTGTTGTAATGTAACAGTACTCTGTTCTCTCTTAGTGTTGTAATGTAACAGTACTATGTTCTCTCTTAGTGTTGTAATGTAACAGTACTCTGTTCTCTCTTAGTGTTGTAATGTAACAGTACTCTGTTCTCTCTTAGTGTTGTAATGTAACAGTACTCTGTTCTCTCTTAGTGTTGTTGTAATGTAACATTACCCTGTTCTCTCTTAGTGTTGTAATGTAACAGTACTATGTTCTCTCTTAGTGTTGTTGTAATGTAACAGTACTCTGTTCTCTCTTAGTGTTGTAATGTAACAGTACTCTGTTCTCTCTTAGTGTTGTTGTAATGTAACATTACCCTGTTCTCTCTTAGTGTTGTAATGTAACAGTACTCTGTTCTCTCTTAGTGTTGTTGTAATGTAACATTACCCTGTTCTCTCTTAGTGTTGTAATGTAACAGTACTATGTTCTCTCTTAGTGTTGTAATGTGACAGTACTCTGTTCTCTCTTAGTGTTGTAATGTAACAGTACCCTGTTCTCTCTTAGTGTTGTTGTAATGTATCAGTCCATTCAATTTATGTAATACTTCCTGCTTGGAGATTCAGTGTAGTAGTTGGTTGCTTTGTGGGGGGATGGGACACTCAAGTGCTCTCGCGTGAGGCAATCTGTTCGTTCTTTCTCACTTGTCATTTGGATCTCTCTCGCGCGGACATTCAGGTCAATTTGTCAACAGCGGTGCCTCGTCTGTGTGTGTAGGTATGAATAGGAGATGCTGTCTCATGTTGTGTGATGAAAGTCCAATACTTGCTATAGCTATCCATGGTTTTTTAATGACAGGTTTTGAACAATGCATGTACCTACAAGCTTGTCATCTGTACTTCAAAATGAGACGTACCTAATGCCGGGGGGGTCTAAGTGTACAATGTGGCACCATGTCGGTAAAACAATGTAGGCACCTCTGTGTTATTAATTCCTGTGAAAATCACAGGTTGGCAACATGGCGTGCCCCCTGCAAAAAAATAGGCTGCGCGAGCTTGCCACCATGCTGCTAATGTCTGTGAAAATGTCTGGCCGCCGCTAAAGCGTCCAGGAGAGTGCCTTTAATTAGAGCCGAGTGACCGCTGCTGCCAATCAGGAGAGGCTTGTTCCTGGCTCGCTCCCCCTCCTTCCATTTCTCGATCTCTCAATCTCCCTTTCTCTCCATCTCCCTTTCTCTCCATCTCCCTCTCTCTCAATCTCCGTCTTCCTCTCTCTCAATCTACCTTTCTCTCAATCTCCCTTTCTCTCAATCTCCCTTTCTCTCAATCTCCCTTTCTCTCCATCTTCCTCTCTCTCCATCTCCCTTTCTCTCAATCTCCCTCTCTCTCAATCTCCCTTTCTCTCCATCTTCCTCCCTCTCAATCTCCCTTTCTCTCCATCTTCCTCTCTCTCAATCTCCCTTTCTCTCAATCTCCCTTTCTCTCCATCTTCCTCTCTCTCAATCTCCCTTTCTCTCCATCTTCCTCTCTCTCAATCTCCCTTTCTCTCCATCTTCCTCTCTCTCAATCTCCCTTTCTCTCCATCTTCCTCTCTCTCAATCTCCCTTTCTCTCCATCTTCCTCTCTCTCAATCTCCATTTCTCTCCATCTTCCTCTCTCTCAATCTCCCTTTCTCTCCATCTTCCTCTCTCTCTCCATTTCCATTTCTCTCCATTTTCCTGTCTCTCCATCTCTGTGTGTAGGCGTCTATGGGATTGATTGCACCTTCGGTTACATATTCTGTCCACATTTTCTCTTCTTCGCTTCTCTCACATTTATCCCCCACGTGACAGACCATGGGCTATTACTGTCTCATTAAAACAAGACTGGAGAGAGACAAGGGCTGATAAATCAATCAGACTTGCCCATGCCAGGGGGAGATGGATCGAGACGGATCCCGTCCCAGGGCTATCCCAGCATGCACCACATTATGTGACAGGATATGAGCTGTGAGAGGATGATGGGATTTAGGATGTATGAGGTGATTTTACCTGCAGGCATTCACTTACACAATGTGTCCAACATGTGTACATTATTGGATGTTTTGTGTTTCATACACCACCCTACACATAGCAAATGACATAAGTAAAATGCATGAAGCATTCATAATTATATTATTCAAGAATCAATGAGTAAATATCAAAGTTGGGGACAATTCCAGTCAATTCAGGAAATACTCTAAATAAAAAAAGTGCCATGCATTTGACTATATTGACAATTATGACAATTAAAAAATATGAGGTTTATACTAAGTACATATACAACTTTCCATTGTCTTGACAACTGTGAGACAAAAGGGAGTGGGTGTGAAGTAGCTTGTTTGCAAAAGGAGAGGGTGTCAGTGCAACTATCTGAATTCTTGTAAGTAAACATTGGTGTAGTTAGTTTTGTGACACTGTATCTCAGGTGCAGGAGGCCACAGGCAGGACATAGTGCTAAAGTCTTGGGTTACATAATATCTTACTGGGATCTGCCTCATTGGACGAGGTGAAGAGCCATTAGCCTTTGTGTGAACAGTGTACACTGTGACTAATCAGAAGATGGCGAGGGCTGCCAGGAAGAATTTGATGAGCCAGCACGGCTCCCACAATTACCTCCAAACCCACCAAAATGTCCGATCGTTCACTTCCTAGAACACCTACTAACCCCCAACCACTTTGATTATTGCCAGTGGGGGCAGCGGCGAAACCCAGTGTGGTTGATTGAAGTGACCATGTAGTTACAGCCAGGAACAGTTGTGATGAGTAATGATCTACAAGACAAGTAGTAGATCATCTGGTGAGATGTTGAGAGTTTCAAGTAGCACCCAATTATTCTTGCCAATTAGTTTCAAAGAACAGACGGTACAACCGCCCTTTACTCTTTAGAACTCTGGGTTAGTGCTGACTAACTGTAGGGGGTAGAACTGTGAAGCCCATGGGGTAGAACTGTGAAGCCCATGGGGTAGAACTGTGAAGCCCATGGGGTAGAACTGTGAAGCCCATGGGGTAGAACTGTGAAGCCTATGGGGGTAGAACTGTGAAGCCTATGGGGGTAGAACTGTGAAGCCTATGGGGGTAGAACTGTGAAGCCCATGGGGTAGAACTGTGAAGCCTATGGGGTAGAACTGTGAAGCCTATGGGGGTAGAACTGTGAAGCCTATGGGGTAGAACTGTGAAGCCTATGGGGTAGAACTGTGAAGGCTATGGGGGTAGAACTGTGAAGCCTATGGGGGTAGAACTGCGAAGCATATGGGGGTAGAACTGTGAAGCCCATGGGGTAGAACTGTGAAGCCCATGGGGTAGAACAGTGAAGCCTATGGGGTAGAACTGTGAAGCCTATGGGGGTAGAACTGTGAAGCCTATGGGGGTAGAACTGTGAAGCCTATGGGGTAGAACTGTGAAGCCCATGGGGTAGAACTGTGAAGCCCATGGGGTAGAACTGTGAAGCCTATGGGGGTATAACTGTGAAGACCATGGGGTAGAACTGTGAAGCCTATGGGGTAGAACTGTGAAGCCTATGGGGGTAGAACTGTGAAGCCTATGGGATAGAACTGTGAAGCCTATGGGTTGGAACAGTGAAGCCCATGGGGGTAGAACAGTGAAGCCCATGGGGTAGAACTGTGAAGCCCATGGGGTAGAACTGTGAAGCCCATGGGGTAGAACTGTGAAGCCTATGGGGTAGAACTGTGAAGACCATGGGGTAGAACTGTGAAGCCCATGGGGTAGAACTGTGAAGCTCATGGGGTAGAACTGTGAAGACTATGGGGTAGAACTGTGAAGCCTATGGGGTAGAACTGTGAAGCCCATGGGGTAGAACTGTGAAGCCTATGGGGTAGAACTGTGAAGCCTATGGGGGTAGAACTGTGAAGCCTATGGCGGTAGAACTGTGAAGCCTATGGGGGTAGAACTGTGAAGCCCATGGGGTAGAACTGTGAAGCCTATGGGGGTAGAACTGTGAAGGCTATGGGGGTAGAACTGTGAAGCCCATGGGGTAGAACTGTGAAGCCTATCGGGGTAGAACAGTGAAGCCTATGGGGGTAGAACTGTGAAGCCTATGGGGGTAGAACTGTGAAGCCCGTGGGGTAGAACTGTGAAGCCTATCAGGGTAGAACAGTGAAGCCTATGGGGGTAGAACAGTGAAGACCATGGGGTAGAACAGTGAAGCCTATGGGGTAGAGCTGTGAAGCCCATGGGGTAGTACTGTGAAGCCCATGGGGTAGAACTGTGAAGCCTATCAGGGTAGAACAGTGAAGCCTATGGGGTTAGAACAGTGAAGCCTATGGGGGTAGAACAGTGAAGTCTATGGGGGTAGAACTGTGAAGCCTATGGCGGTAGAACAGTGAAGCCTATAGGGGTAGAACTGTGAAGCCTATGGGGGTAGAACAGTGAAGCCTATGGGGGTAGAACTGTGAAGCCCATGGGGGTAGAACTGTGAAGCCTATCAGGGTAGAACTGTGAAGCCTATGGGGGTAGAACAGTGAAGCCTATGGGGGTAGAACAGTGAAGTCTATGGGGGTAGAACTGTGAAGCCTATAGGGGTAGAACTGTGAAGCCTATGGGGTAGAACTGTGAAGCCTATGGGGGTAGAACTGTGAGGCCTATGGGGGTAGAACAGTGAAGCCTATGGGGGTAGAACAGTGAAGCCCATGGGGGTAGAACAGTGAAGCCTATGGGGGTAGAACAGTGAAGCCTATGGGGTTAGAACAGTGAAGCCTATGGGGGTAGAACTTGGAAGCCCATGGGGGTAGAACAGTGAAGCCCATGGGGGTAGAACAGTGAAGCCAATGGGGGTAGAACAGTGAAGCCCATGGGGGTAGAACAGTGAAGCCTATGGGGGTAGAACTGTGAAGCCTATGGGGGTAGAACTGTGAAGCCCATGGGGGTAGAACAGTGAAGCCCATGGGGGTAGAACAGTGAAGCCCATGGGGGTATAACTGTGAAGCCTATTGGGGTAGAACAGTGAAGCCTATGGGGGTAGAACTGTGAAGCCCATGGGGGTAGAACTGTGAAGCCCATGGGGGTAGAACAGTGAAGCCCATGGGGGTAGAACAGTGAAGCCCATGGAGGTAGAACTGTGAAGCCTATGGGGGTAGAACAGTGAAGCCTATGGGGGTAGAACAGTGAAGCCTATGGGGGTAGAACTGTGAAGCCTATGGGGGTAGAACAGTGAAGCCTATAGGGGTAGAACTGTGAAGCCTATGGGGTAGAACTGTGAAGCCTATGGGGGTAGAACTGTGAGGCCTATGGGGGTAGAACAGTGAAGCCTATGGGGGTAGAACAGTGAAGCCCATGGGGGTAGAACTGTGAAGCCTATGGGGGTAGAACTGTGAAGCCTATGGGGGTAGAACTGTGAAGCCTATGGGTGTAGAACTCTGAAGCCTATGGAGGTAGAACTGTGAAGCCTATGGGGGTAGTTTGACACCACTGATTCAAGGGGAACGCCTGTGTCTGTCTTGTTTCTCCAGAACCCAATTTGTCTTATTTTTATTATGTTCTTCATGCCTTTTAAAATATGCTGATGGAAAAAAAAAAAGTGTTTATTTCACACCCGAAGAAAACAACTTGCTATCCTTTTTTCTCAGCTGACTTGTCATTTTGACTGGATCAAACGCCTCATCATACAATGCAACCTAAAAGCTAAATCGCTTATCCATGAGTGAAGGTGTGATACAGTCCAAACACAACAGCTCTGCTCTAATGGGGGCGGTGGGAGGGGGGTCTATAGTTTCCTTTTTTGAGTGTTCAGAGTTGAGAGACAAGTGCAGAGACAACAGCTCTTTGGGAAGAAAAGGGTAGACGCAAACTTCCACAGCTTTGTTCTTCATGCTCTTTGAAATACAATGCCTCACGTATTCATCTGGTTTATCTCTCATTGCTTTCTTGTTATTCCAAATAGTGAAACTCACATATTGCTCGTTAAAATAAAGTCAGTTGTTGGGAGAGAGACTTCCATGTTATTTCAACATTTCAGTCTACATTTGCAGATAATACTAGTGCATGTCAAGGATGATTATTGTAATAAACCCTTAAAAGATGTATAAACAAATGTACATAAATCAAATGATTTGTGAACTCATGTCCATTCTCAGTAATTTTGTGACTATCATGTTCTTATCCAATCAATAGGCTATTGTGTACATAGAACTAGCTAAATAAAGATACATTTTCATCCAAATTGATGCACATGAAAGCATTCTGATGTCTGTATTTTCACACGGAGGCATATTCTTGGTCTGTACTAGTCTCTTGTGTGATGCAAGAGGGTAATGCTGCCGACAAAAAAGTTTTACTTTAACTTTTTGTGTCCGCCGACACATCAAATTTGATGAAGAAGCACAAACAGGACGGACAATGTTTTTGCATCTGGCACATCTTTACCAGGGATGAGGACTTTAACCTAGAATGGAATAAACTGTGCTCCAAATACCTTGATAGGGTATTCTAGAGAATGTTTGGACTCTGTGTTCATTGACAGACGTGAGACAGTACTAGTCAAATGCAACAAATTTACTGTTCAGTTGTGTCCTGTACCTGTCACAGCCCTGGCATTTAAAACATCAGGAAACACTGGCATGTTTTTGAAACGGTTGGCACTGATTTGTTTAACAACCCCCCCACCCCTGTTCACTCACTCTGGTTCCTACATTACACTGGACACGTAACATTTGCAGACTGTGAGATGCTCCTATTCATTTGTAAGCCAAACACAGCGAGAGCCAGCAGCATGTGGAGCATATGTCCTGGCTGCAATACAAGCCGGTGGCATGCTTAAAAGGCTGAGCACTGCATTGTGACACACAAAGCTCAAGACATCAAAAGTCATTGCCCTTCGAGCCAGACAGCCAAGCTCTACATACAGAAAGCCATCCTCTCGTTGTGCGTCCTGGGTCCTGGTTCCTTATTACTGTTGTTGCAGGGAAAAACAGGAGGCAAGAAAAGGGGAAAAAAACACAAACAACTTTAGTCCGCTAACACTTGCTTGTTAGAGCCAGAGTTTCTTCTAATGGCCAAGCAAAACTTTCTTTCTATAATTGGCAGGTAGCACAGCGAGATTGACAAATGATTGTCAGCCATCAGCGATCCCAGAGCAGCAGATGCCAGACAGAGAGGGAATCAAAATAATTATAATGAATGAAGTGCAGAGCAGAGCAGTCTTTGGCCTCCCCAGTATGGCGCTGGAAATGAGGGCATGTTAACAGGCAAGCAACGAGAGGAGAGGGAGAGTGGGCAGGGAGGATACTGAGGGTGTCAATCTCTGCCTCGCCTCCAGGACCTGTTACCAGAAAGCAATTATTTGTGATAAAAATCTGTCACCCGCCCCTCTCGCTTTAGAAGGGAGGTCCTACCTTGCCGAGAGGCTCAAGTCTTTTTTATAGTTAGTTCATTTGGAATAAAAAAGCTTTTGTTTGCACATTGGGACAAGTTTTACTTCAGCGAGGCCTCTTCTGTTGTCACATAGGTGAAAATGATGATCCGCTTAACCTGTTGGGGATGGGGGCGCTGTTTAGACTACTTATGCTAATGTGGCTAATTTTTTAAACGGCTTCCCACAAAATCCTTGATCGTACAATATGCATATTATTATTATTATTGGATAGAAAACAGTCTATAGTTTCTATAGGAGTTGAAATTTTGTCTCTAAGTGGAACAGAGCCCATTCTACAGCAATTTCCCTGACATGGAGTCAGATTTGAGAAATGTTGGCCACTCTTCTGAAGTCATTTAAAAGGGCACTGTCGTTGCTATGACTATACGGACACTTCTTACGTCTTCCCCTGGATGCCTTTACGTGATGACGATTCCAACGGGGTCGATTGCACGTTCACAGGCCCTACAAATGAAAAAACCCTGAAGCTAGTCATTCTTTGGGAGCTGCGTCATGAGCAAAGTGGACACCGGCGCGCACCTGTTCCAAGCGTTAGTTTAGCCTGTTATATTTCTCCGGTCATCTTTTCACTCGTTATAGGAGTTAAAAACATCATAAGGTAGTTAATTTAAAGCGTTTTATAGCAATTTATATCCGTTTAGTGCGATTTTGGGACATTTATTTTTGCAACGATGTGAAAAGTTGGGCACGCTTTTCAGTTCATCCCGAACGCAGTTGACTTTTCCACATGGCAAGAGGACAGCTTTCCACCAAAAGACGATTTCTCCCAAGAAAGGATCCTTTGCCCAAGATACTGATGGAAGAACAGCTCAAGGTAGGACATTTTTATTATGATAAATCGTGTTTCTGTCGAAACATTTTAGTGGCTTAGGACGCCATGTTTTTTGACGTAGCTTCGCTTGGCGCAAACTGTATTGAAAAGTAAGGATAAATTAAAAAATGTAATAACGCAATTGTATTAAGAATTAAATTGTCTATCAATCCCTGTCCACCCTATATTTTTTAGTCACGTTTATGAGTATTTATGTATAAGAGTAGATCACTGTCTAAGTGGCGCAAGGACATTTTCTGACCAGCTGAGCTAAATTTCACATTGTCTAACCATGATTTTGGTGGCTAAATATAAACATTTTCGATCAAACTCTATATGGATTGTGTAATATGATGTTACAGGAGTGTCATCTGAAGAATTCTGAGAAGGTTAGTGAAAAAATTAATATATTTTTGGCGATGTTGACGTTATCGCCCACTTTGGCTAGAATCAATGCTGGGCTGCTATGTGCTATGTGCTATGCTAATATAACGATTTATTGTGTTTTCGCTGTAAGACACTTAGAAAATCTGAAATATTGTCTGTATTCACAGGATCTGTGTCTTTCGATTCGTGTATGCTGTGTATTTTTACGAAATGTTTGATGATTAGTAGTTAGGTAAACACGTTGCTCATTGTAATTATTCTAGTCCATTTGTGATGGTGGGTGCAATTGTAAACTATGCCATATACCTGAAATATGCACTTTTTTCTAACAAAACCTATCCCATACCATAAATATGTTATCAGACTGTCATCTAATGAGTTTTTTTGTTGGTTAGGGGCTATAAATATCTTAGTTTAGCCGAATTGGTGATGGCTACTGGTGTTGGTGGACAAATAAAAGATGGTGGATTATGCTAATGTGTTTTTAGGTAATAGATGTACATCTTTACATATTGTGTCTTCCCTGTAAAACATTTTAAAAATCGGAAATGTTGACTGGATTCACAAGATCTGTGTCTTTCATTAGCTGTATTGGACTTTAATGTGTGAAAGTTAAATATTTTAAAAAAATATTTTTTTTGAATTTCGCGGCACTGGTTTTTCAGTGGGGGGGGGGGGGGGTGCCGCTAGCGCCACGCTGATCCTAGACAGGATAAACCACATAACTATGAAAAGGAGAGCAGAGT
The DNA here is from genome assembly GCF_029448725.1 of Salvelinus fontinalis. Taxonomy (NCBI): domain Eukaryota; kingdom Metazoa; phylum Chordata; class Actinopteri; order Salmoniformes; family Salmonidae; genus Salvelinus; species Salvelinus fontinalis. The sequence goes on from NC_074670.1 coordinate 68,378,499, forward strand.
GTCAGGTATTACCAGTTATTCACTGGGAACCAGGCTTGAAGTTAGGTATTAGCAGTTACTCACTGGGGACCAGAGTTGAAGTCAGGAATTACCAGTTATTCACTGGGAACCAGGCTTGAAGTCAGGTATTACCAGTTATTCACTGCGTATCAGGGTTGAAGACAGGAATTACCAGTTATTCACTGGGAACCAGGCTTGAAGTCATGTATTACCAGTTATTCACTGGGGATCAGGTTTAAAGTCAGGTATTACCAGTTATACACTGGGGACCAGGGTTAAAGTCAGGTATTACCAGTTATTCACTGGGGATCAGGGTTAAAGTCAGGTATTACCAGTTATTCACTGGGGACCAGGGTTAAAGTCATGTATTACCAGTTATTCACTGGGGACCAGGGTTAAAGTCATGTATTACCAGTTATTCACTGGGAACCAGAGTTAAAGTCAGGTATTACCAGTTATTCACTGGGGACCAGGGTTAAAGTCAGGTATTACCAGTTATTCACTGGGGACCAGAGTTAAAGTCAGGAAGTACCCGTTATTCACTGGGGACCAGGGTTGGACAGACGGGCAGCTCAGGCGGCGCTGGACAGACGAGCAGCTCTGGCCTGCTGAGGCGCACAGTAGGCCTGGTGTGTGGTGCCGGAACAGGTGGTACCAGGCAGGGAACGCGCACCTCAGGGCGAGAGCGGGGAGCAGGAACAGGACATACTGGACCCGGGAGGCGCACAGTAGGCCTGGTACGTGGTGCCGGCACTGGTGGTACCGGGCTGGGGGCACGCACCTCAAGGCGAGTGCGAGGAGCAGGAACAGGGCGTACTGGACTCTGGAGATGCACAGGAAGCCTGGTAGGTGGTGTTGGCACTGGTGGTACTGAGCTGGTGCGAGGAGGTGGCACCGGATAGACCGGACTGTGAAGGCGCACAGGAGGTCTCGAGCACCGAGCCTGCCCAACCTTACCTGGTTGAATGCTCCCCGTAGCCAGGCCAGTGCGGCGAGGTGGAATAGCCCGCACTGGGCTGTGCTGGCGAACCGGGGACACCATGCGTAAGGCTGGTGCCATGTACGCCGGCCCGAGGAGACACACTGGAGACCAGATGCGTTAAGCCGGCTTCATGGCACCTGGCTCGATGCCCACTCTAGCCCAGCCAATACGAGGAGCTGGTATGTATCGCACCGGGCTAAGCACACGTACTGGGGACACCGTGCGCTCCACCGCATAACACGGTGCCTGACCAGTACGACGTCCTCTCTCTCCACGGTAAGCACGGGAAGTTGGCTCAGGTCTCTTACCTGGCTTCGCCACACTCCCTGTGTGCCCCCCCCAAAACATTTTTGGGGCTGCATCTCGGGCTTCCAGACGCTCTGCCGTGCTAGTTCCTCATAATGCCGCCTCTCTGCTTTTGCTGCCTCCAGCTCTGCTTTGGGGCGGCGATATTCCCCTGGCTCTGCCCAGGGTCCTTTGACGTCCAAGTCGTCCTCCCATGTCCATTCCTCCTTCTTGCGCTGCTCCTGCTGCCGCTGCCTGTTACCACGCTGCTTGGTTCTTTTTTGGTGGGTGTTTCTGTAACGATCATCTGTGGTGGTAGAAGGATCGGACCAAAGCGCAGCGTGGTAAGTGTTCATGTCTTTAATATAAATCCAAACTGAACACAGGAACAAAAACAATAAACGAATGATCAAACGAAACAGTACCGTGTGGCGAACAAACACTGACATGGAAACAAACACCCACAAACCAAAAGTGAAACCCAGGCTACCTAAGTATGATTCTCAATCAGGGACAACGATAGACAGCTGCCTCTGATTGAGAATCATACCAGGCTGAACACAAAACCCCAACATAGAAAAACACACATAGACTGCCCACCCCAACTCACGCCCTGACCTTTCTAAAACAAAGAAAATACAAAAGAACTATGGTCAGAACGTGACACTGATGTAAGAGATCTTTATATCTTTAAGAGTTCATTTGGAAAATGGTAACTTGTTAACTTCTACTGCCTCAGAAACCCGGATCCGGGAGCACCCCCCACCCCCCACACACTGTTTAGCATAGCTAGCATAGCTTCACAAGTAGATAGTAGCATCTAAATATCATTAAATCACAAGTCCAAGACACCAGATGAAAGATACAGATCTTGTGAATAAAGCCACCATTTCCGATTTTTAAAATGTTTTACAGGGAAGACACAATATGTAAAGATGTACATCTATTACCTAAAAACACATTAGCATAATCCACCATCTTTTATTTGTCCACCAACACCAGTAGCCATCACCAATTCGGCTAAACTAAGATATTTATAGCCCCTAACCAACAAAAAAACTCATTAGATGACAGTCTGATAACATATTTATGGTATGGGATAGGTTTTGTTAGAAAAAAGTGCATATTTCAGGTAGCTGCCATAGGTTACAATTGCACCCACCGTCACAAATGGACTAGAATAATTACAATGAGCAACGTGTTTACCTAACTACTAATCATCAAACATTTCGTAAAAATACACAGCATACACGAATCGAAAGACACAGATCCTGTGAATACAGACAATATTTCAGATTTTCTAAGTGTCTTACAGCGAAAACACAATAAATCGTTATATTAGCGTAGCACATAGCACATAGCAGCCCAGCATTGATTCTAGCCAAAGTGAGCGATAAAAGTCAACATCGCCAAAAGATATTAATTTTTTCACTAACCTTCTCAGAATTCTTCCGATGACACTCCTGTAACATCATTTTACAATATACATATACAGTTTGTTCGAAAAGGTGCATATTTAGCCATACAAAACCGTGGTTACACAATGAAAATAGTAGCAAAACAAGCCTGAAAATGTCGGTCGCCATCTTTCAGAGTGATCTGGTTTAATTAATAGCTAATCATATACTTGACTAAAAAATACAGGGTTTACAGGAATCGAAAGACAAATTAGTTCTTAATGCAACCGCTGATTTACATTTTTAAAATTATCCTTACTTTTCAATACAGGGTTCGCCAAGTGAAGCTATACCAAACAAAATGGCGAAATGTGCGTTTAAAATATTTCGACAGAAACACGATTTATCATATTAAATATTGCTTACTTTGAGGTGTTCTTCCATCAGATTCTTGGGCAATGTATCCTTTCTATGTTATAAACGTCTTTTGGTCGATAGATGTCCTCTGTCCTTCGAAATGTCCACCACCAACGACCGACACCCCAAAACGTGTCCAAAGTTTCAGAGTGCACAACAAATAAATTCCTCTAAAATCGCACTAAACGGATATAAATTGCTATAAAACGGTTCAAATTAACTACATTTTGATGTTTTTAACACCTAAAACGAGTGAAAACATGACCGGAGAAATATTGCTGGTTAGAAAACGATTTGGAACGAGGCAGGTCCGATGCCCTTCACGCTTCAGGCGCACGACGAGAAAGGGCGGTCTCTATACATTTTGGTCTTTTATACTGGCTGTGAATATCCCATCGATTCCATTGAAAGCGTGATGACGTACAGACACCCAGAGGAAGACGTAGGCAGTGTCGGTTTCTTCATAGCATTCACTGTCGCCTTAAAAACAGACCCCAGATCAGAGGTAAAAAAAATTGAAATCTGAACCCTGTCATGAAAAGTGCTGTAGAAATTGTTCTGTACAACTCAGAGACAAAATTTCAACTTCTATAGAAACTAGAAGGTGTTTTCTATCCAATAATAACAATAATATGCATATTGTACGATCAAGAATTTAGCACGAGGCAGTTTAATTTGGAGACACAAATATGCTAATGCGGAACAGCACCCCCTATAGTTCCAAGAGGTTAAATAAACTTTTTCCATGGTGTCCCAGATTACTACTTAATTAATTGTTATATGGTTAATTTAATCACGCAATAATTAAACGTAGTTAATTGATTTTATAAAATAACAGTCAAACACATTAATGACAGCACAGACACGACACCAGTTATTTACTGGGGACCAGGGTTAAAATCAGGTATTACCAGTTATTCACTGGGGACCCAGTTCATCAAACATGTTTAAAGCTACTGCTATCACTACAGAAACGGGCTTCCGGTTGAGCGATGTACAAAGAAGTCGCACCAGGTCTCTCCTTTGACAACTTTCTGTAAATAATCCTAAATTTTGCCCAAATTCATACTTCTCATGACCTCAAAAGATATTTGAATTACCCAGTAATAAAGTGTGCCAACGTTAACATGAGCAAACCAGTTACACGCTTCGGAGAATTGACATAAAAAACTTCCCACTCCAACAAATCAACTTCAGCTAAAATGGCTACCATCCCACCTTCATTGAATGCTTCAATAGCCACTCCGGGCGATACAGCTAACCCGATATCACTGGAGATCCTTGTCAGAGAGCTGGTGAAATCACGTGGAAGTTTGGCAAAAGAACTCACCGAATTGCTGAATAACTCACTGGCGGATGCTCTGGCTCCAATTCAGGCAACCGTGGAAACCATCCTGGGTTCTGTGGCATCTCACACAATCACACTGGCCGAACTTGAAACCGGGCTGCCGGCCAAGTCGCTGCAGCTACAAGTGGAAGTTATGATTTCACATTCAAAATTCCAAAATATCCATGTGATTGGACTGCAAGAGGATTCTGAGACAGGATCTCCAACCCAGTTCATGGTGGAGCTGTTTAAGGAGGTTTTGGTTGATGAGGCTTTTCACAATTTTCCTGAACTCGATAGAGCCCACCACAGTCTTGCACCAAAGCCTCGCCCAGGCGGCCGACCGCGTCCCATCATAGTGTGGTTCCATCGATACAAAGAAAAGGAGCTGATCCTTTGGTGTGCAAGGGAACATGGCGACATCACTTTCCAAGGCCACAAGATCAAGTTCTACCAGGATTTTAGTTCCAGCCAGGCGAAGAAATGGGCCGCATTTAACAACATCAAGTCCAATCTGTCCAAGAAGGGAATCCGCTTTGGGCTTATTTATCCTGCCCTTCTCCGTGTCATCTTTGCGGGAAGGTCAATTTTTTCTAAACTCCTGAAGAAGCAGAGTTCTTCTACCGACAGAGCATACATTGAAATGCTTTCTCAACTGTCTGTATTATGTGAGTAACGTTAGTTCTAGTGACCATGTGGACACTAGGCTACATACATCTACGGTTATCTATCAATATGTTTCTCATTAAAAAAATCTTATGCTAAAGCTTGCTGCCTACAGTAGGTATGTTTGAAGCAGCACATAACTAGTTTGTGTTGTTGACAATGACATACTATGCTGTCCCACTGCACTTTAAACTTTAATTTGATCATGTTAAGTTCCTTAATCAAAGACAATCGCTGTTAAAAGCGCAGAATTTAGTCTCTTGGCAGCTTCACCTGAAATGCTTTTCCAACAGTCTTGAAGGAGTAACCACAAACGCTGAGCACTTGTTGGCTGCTTTTCCTTCACTCTGCGGTCAAACTCATCCCAAACCATCTAAACTGGGTTGAGGTCGGGGGATTGTGGAGGCCAGGTAATCTGATGCAGCACATCACTTTTCTTCTTTGTCAAATAGCCCTTACAGTTGGGTCATGGTCCTGTTGAAAAACAAATGATAGCCCACTAAGCCCAAACTAGATGGGATGGTCTATCACTGCAGAATGCTGGTTAAACCACAGACAGTGTCGCCAGCAAGCATGCGGGGGTACACACCTCCTCTTCCATGCTTTACGGTGGGAAATACACACGCGGAGATCATCCGTCTCACAAAGACACGGCGGTTGGTACTAAAAATCTCCAACGTGGACTCCAAACCAAAGAACAAATTTCCACCGGTCCAATGTCCATTGCTCGTGTTTCTTGGCCCAAGCAAGTCTCTTCTTATTATTGGTTTCCTTAAGAAGTGTTTTCTTTGCAGCAATTCAACCATGAAGGCCTGATTCACACAGTCTCCTCTGAACAGTTGATGTTAAGATGTGTCTGTTACTTGAACTCTGTGATGCATTTATTTGGGCTGCCATTTCTGAGGCTGGTAACTCTAATGAACTCATCCTCTGCAGCAGAGGTAACTCTGGGTCTTCCATTCCTGTGGCGGTCCTTTTTTTATTTTACCTTTTATTTATCTAGGCAAGTCAGTTAAGAACAAATTCTTATATTCAATGACAGCCTAGGAACACTGGGTTAACTGCCTTGTTCAGGGGCAGAATGACAGATTTTTACCTTGTCAGCTCTGGGATTCGCTCTTGCAACCTTTTGGTTACAAGTCCAACGCTCTAACCACTAGGCTACCTGCTGCCCCAGTGTCACGTTCCTAACCTGTTTTCCGTTGTTTTTGTATTTGTTTAGTATGGTGAGTTGGGGTGGGCAGTCTATGTTATTTGTTTCTTGTTTAGGTTCATGGTTAATTAGCCTTATATGGTTCTCAATCAAGGGCAGGTGTTTGACGTTTCCTCTGATTGAGAACCATATTAAGGTACGCTGTTCTCACTGTTTGTTTGTGGGTGATTGTCTTCCGTGTCAGTGTTTGTACCACACGGGACTGTTTCGTTTTGTCTAGTCTGTTCCTGTTCGTGCGTTCTTCGTTTTATGTAGTTCTCATGTTCAGGTTGGTTTACGTCGTTTTTGTTATTTTGTAATTTATTCAAGTGTACTTCGTGTTTCGTCTTGTCTAAATAAATTCATCATGTATTCATCACCCGCTGCATTTTGGTCCGATCCTTGCTCCTCCTCGTCCGAGGAGGAGAACGACTTAGACGTCCGTTACACCCAGTGAGAGCCAGCTTCATCATAGCGCTTGATGGTTTTTGCGACTGCATTTGAAGAAACTTTCAAAGTTCTTGAAATTTTCCGGATTGACTGACCTTCAAATCAAATTAAATCTTTCCTTCTTACCAAATAAATACAAAGTAACACAATAAAATAACAATAACGAGGCTATATACAGGTGGTACCGGTACAGAGTCAATTTTCTGGGGTACAGGTTAGTTGAGGTAATTTATACATGTAGATAAGGGTGGAGTGACTATGCACAGATAATAAACAGCGATTAGCAGCAGTGTACAAAACAAATGGGGGGGGGGGGGGGTCAATGTAAATAGTCCGGTGGCCATTTGATGAATTGTTCAGCAGTCTTATGGCTTGGGGGTTGAAGCTGTTAATGAGCCTTTTGGTCATAGACTAGGCGCTCTGGTACTGCTTGCCGTCCGGTAGCAGAGATTGGGTGACTGAAGTCTATTTTCTGTATACCCCCCTACCTTGTCACAACACAACTGACTGCCTCAAACACATTAAGAAGGAAAGAAATTCCACAAATTAACTTTTAAGAAGCCACACCTGTTAATTGAAATGCATTCCAAGTGACTACCTCATGAAGCTGGTTGAGAGAATGCCAAGAGTGTGCAAAGCTGTCATCAAGGCAAAGGGTGGTTATTTGAAGAATCTCAAATATAAAATATATTTTGATTTGTTTAACACTTTTTTGGTTACTACATGATTCCATATGTGTTATTTCAAAAGGTGGCAGTGTATTATCCTCAAAGCGGGCAAAGAATGTGTTTAGTTTGTCAGGAAGCGTGTGACGTCGGTGTCCGTGATGTGGCTGGAATTCTTTTTGTAGTTCGTGATTTCCTGTAGACCCTGGCACATACGTCTCATGTCTGAGCTGTTGAATTGCGACTCCACCTTGTCCCTGTACTGGCATTTCACTTGTTTGAATGCCCTGTGGAGGGAATAGCTACACTGTTTATATTCAGACATATTCCCAGACCTCTTTCCATGGTTAAATGTGGTCGATTTCGCTTTCAGTGTTGCGTGAATGCCGTCATCCATCCACGGTTTCTGGTTAGGTTAGGTTTTAATAATCACAGTGGGTACAACATCTCCAATGCACTTCTTTATAAACCTACTCACCAAGTCAGCGTATAGATCAATGTTGTTCTCTGAGGCTGACCGGAACATATTCCAGTCCGCGTGATCAAAACAATCTTGAAGCGTGGCTTCCGATTGGTCAGACCAGCATTGAATGGTTCTAGTCACTGGTACATCCTGTTTGAGTTTTTGCCGATAAGACGGAAGGAACATGATGGCGTCGTGGTCGGATTTGCAGAAGGCAGGGCGGGGGAGGGATATGTATGCATCGCAGAAGTTAGAGTAGCAGTGGTCGAGGGAATATGCTGTGAATATAATGAATATACTGGAAGAATTTAGGTAGACTTGTTCTCAAATTTGCTTTGTTAAAATCCCCAGCTACAATAAATGCAGATCAGGATGTATGGTTTCCAGTTTACATATAGTCCAGTGAAGTTCCTTGATGGCCGTCTTGGTGTCTACTTGAGGGGGAATGTATACAGCTGTGACTATAACTGACGATAATTCTCTTGGAAGGTAAAATGGTCAGCACTTGATTGTAAGAAATTCTAGATCAGGTGAGCAGAAGGACTTGAGTTCATGTATATTGTTATGATTACACCATGAGTTGTTGAAGCATACACCCCTGCCCTTCCTTTTCCCAGAGAGGTGTTTATCTCTGTCGGTGCGATGCAGCCCGGTGGCTGAACCGATTGCGACAACTCATCCCGAGAGAGTCATGTTTCCGTGAAACAGAGAATGTTACAATCTCTGATGTCTCTCTGGAAGGAAACCCTTGCTCGAATTTCGTCTACCTTGTTGTCAAGAGACAGGACATTGGCTAGTAGTATACTCGGGAGCGGTGTGCAATGTGCATGTCTATGGAGTCTGGCCAGGTGGCCGCTTCGTCTGCCCCTTCTGCGGCGTCGTTGTTTTGGAACGCCTACTGGATTTAGCTCCATTGTCCTGGGTGGTGGTCCGAACAGAGGATCCGCTTCAGGAAAGTCGTATTCCCGCTCGAAATGTTGGTAAGTTGATGCTGCTCTTATATCCAATAGTTATTCCTGGCTGTTTGTAATAAGACTTAGATTTACTAGGTCAACAATGTAAGAAATAGTACATTATAAAACCAAATACTCAATAGTTTCTCTATACCGGGCCAGTTGTTGCTAACGTTCCAGGACATAGACATGTCTTATATGGGCAGAAAGCTTAAATTCTTGTTAATCTAACTGCACTGTCCAATTTACAGTAGCTATTATAGTGAAAAAATACCATGCTATTGTTTGAGAAGAGTGCACAACAACAAAAATCTTTTATCAAGACAACTGGATTGATACATTCACCTCTGAAGGTAAATGATGTACTTACATTCAGTAGTCTTGCTCTGCTTTGTCATCCTGAGGTTCCCAGAGACAAAATATAGCACAGTTTTGTTTGATAAAATGCATTTTTATATTCAAATGTAGGAACTGGGTTCTACAATTTGAACCCGTGCTATCTCTGGCCCCACATTCACCCTGCCCGGCCATCTAGATGTGTGAAGGTTAGTGTTTTTTTGTAGGGAATTATCCATAATGTATGACATTCCTGGGAGTATATAAACTTACATTTTGTATTACTATATCATTTTTGTATGTTCTCCATAGTTATGTACTTGAAAATGTATCATTTGACCAAATCGGAACATTTGGATAGGCTTGATAGAAAATATTGTGCAGTATTGCAATGCATCACTGGATCAGTCTGAATCAGTCTGGAACTTTGCACACACACTCACACTCTAAATTGCGCCTAAACTCCTATAAGATATTATGACCTTTCAAAGATTATGAAAAATAAATAATAGTACAAACAAATACATTTTCTATCTTTTACCAGATCTAATGTGTTATATTCTCCTACATTCATTTCACATTTCCACAAACTTCCAAGTGTTTCCTTTCAAATGGAATCAAGAATATGCATATCCTTGCTTCAGGTCCTGAGCTGCAGGCAGTTACATTTCAGGCAAAAATTCAAAAAAAGGGTCCGATCACTAAAAAAGGGCAGGGAGGTGTTTCAGTGATGTATCTGTTGAATTTATCATTTGTCTTTCTTTGCATGTCCAATAACCATATATATATATATACAAAAATATTTAAACATCACTGCAGAAACACAGTTATTGAGGATGCAGAGTTTTTTAAATGAATGTCCCATTAATGTGAGCTGTATGTGTTCATTCCAGACATTTGAAGTAGCACATACATAGTCAAAGACATCCTAGGAGCCACAAAACAACAGCAAGATAACTGATCAAAGTGCAACCGGAAAAGTGCTAATGATGCATGTAGCACCTGTGCAGGTGTGTAAACTAACAGGTTTCCAGGTGGGTAAGCTAACAGGTGTACAGGTGTACAGATGTTCAAGCTAGCACGTGTGCAGGTGTGTAAGCTAACAGGTTTTCCGGTATGTATGCTAACAGGTGTACAGGTGTGGAAACAAACAGGTGTACAGGTGTTCCAGCTAACAAGTGTGCAGGTGTGTAAGCTAACAGGTTTGCAAGTGTGTACACTAACAGGTGTGCATGCTAACAGGTACACAGATGTGTAAGCTAACAGGTGTGCAAGCTAACAGGTGTACAGGTGTGGAAGCTAAAAGGTGTACAGGTGTGTACGCTAACAGGTGTGCACTTGTGTATGTTAACAGGTGTACAGGTGTGTAAGCTAACAGGTGTATAGGTGTGTAAGCTACCAGGTGTGCAGGTGTGTAAGCTAACAGGTGTACAGGTGTGTATGCTAACAGGTGTGCAGGTGTGTAAGCTAACAGGTGTGCACGCTAACAGGTGTGCATGTCTGTACGCTAGCAGGTGTGGAGGTGTGTAAATTAACAGGTGTGCAGGTGTATATGGTAAAAGGTGTGCAGGTAGGTACGATAACAGGTGTGCATGTCTGTACGCTAACAGGTGTGGAGGTGTGTAAGTTAACAGGTGTGCAGGTGTATATGGTAAAAGGTGTGCAGGTAGGTACGCTAACAGGTGTGCAGGTGTGTACATTAACAGGTGTGTAGGTGTGTACACCAACAGGTGTGCAGGTGTATACGGTAACAAAGGGTGCTCAATAACAAGTGGGTTGCACCTGTCTGCTTCTGTCACCATGGCATGTACAGTTGAAGATGGAAGTTTACATACACTTAGGTTCGAGTCATTAAAATTCGTTTTTCAACCACTCCACAAATCTCTTGTTAACAAACTAGAGTTTTGGCAAGTCGGTTAGGACATCTACTTTGTGCATGACACAAGTAATTTTTCAAACAATTGTTTACAGACAGATTATTTCACTTATAATTCATTTTATCACAATTCCAGTGGGTCAGAAGTTTACATACACTAAGTTGACTGTGCCTTTATACAGCTTGGAAAATTCCAGAAAATTATGGCATGGCTTTAGAAGCTTCTGATAGGCTAATTGACATAATTTGAGTCAATTGGTGGTGTACCTGTGGATGTATTTCATGGCCTACCTTCACACTCAGTGCCTCTTTGCTTGACATCATGGGAAAATCAAAATAAATCAGCCAAGACATCAGAAAAAAATTGTAGACCTATACAAGTCTGGTTCATCCCTGGGAGCAATTTCAAAATGCCTAAAGGTACCACGTTCATCTGTGCAAACAATAGTACGCAGGTATAAACACCATCGGACCACGCAGCCAGCCGACATATCGCTCTCTCCTAGAGATGAACGTACTTTGGACCGAAAAGTGCAAATCAATCCCAGAACAACAGTAAAGGACCTTGTGAAGATGCTGGAGATACCAGGTACAAAAGTATCTATATCCACAGTAAAACGAGTCCAAAATCGACATAACCTGAAAGGCTGTTCAACAAGAAAGAAGCCACTGCTCCAAAACCGCCATAAAAAAAGCCAGACTACGGTTTGCAACTGCACATGATGACAAAGATTGTACTTTTTGGTGAAATGTCCTCTGGTCTGATGAAACAAAAATAGAACTGTTCGGCCATAATGACCATTGTTATGTTTGGAGGAAAAAGGGGCAGGCTTGCAAGCCGAAGAACACCATCCCAACCGTGAAGCACAGGGGTGGCAGCATCATGTTGTGGGGGTGCTTGCAGGAGGGACTGGTGCACTTCACAAAATAGATGGCTTCATGAGGTTGGAAAATTATGTGGATATATTGAAGCAACATCTCAAGACATCAGTCAGGAAGTTAAAGCTTGTTCGCAAATGAGTCTTCCAAATGGACAATGACCCCAAGCTTACTTCCAAAGTTGTGGCAAAATGGCTTAAGGACAACAAAGTCAATGTATTGGAGTGGCCATCAGAGAGCCCTGACCGCAATCCTTTAGAAAATTTGTGGGCAGAACTGAAAAAGCGTGTGCGAGCAAGGAGGCCTACAAACCTGACTCAGTTACACCAGCTCTGTCAAGAGGAATGGGCCAAAATTCACCCAACTTATTGTGGGGAGCTTGTGGAAGGCTACCGAAACATTTGACCCAAGTTAAACAATGTAAAGGCAATGCTACCAAATACTAATTGAGTGTATGTAAACTTCTGACCCACTGGGAATGTGATGAAAGAAATTAAATCTGAAATAAATCATTCTCTCTTCTATTATTCTGACATTACACATTCTTAAAATAAAGTGGTGATCCTAACTGATCTGAGACAGGGAATTTTTACTTGGATTAAATGTCAGGAATTGTGAAAAACTGAGTTTAAATGTATTTGGCTAACGTGTATGCAAACATCCGACTTCAACTGTAGCATCACAGATCGCAATGAACAATGTTCAGAGACAGAGTAAGAGAGGGGAAAAAATGAGAGATTTTGTATGTGCCTGTGACTGAGTGAGTGAGGTAATCACATGGGGTGGGGGAAATATTATTAGAGATATAGTGGGAAGTTTGGCAACAGAGGGAGTGTCTGTCATGTGCTAATCAGAGCCGCATGTCATGTTTTTCCAGTGACAGGAATGTGGCCCACACCTTCAGACATGTTCTTCTGACTACAGACAGGATGTTCGACATCTGACAACATCTCCAGTTGCTGCTTCCTCTGCTGCTAATTCTGTCCATGTTGCCCACCTGGTATATAACACCCAGGCTTCTGGCTAACAGAACACAAACTATGTGATGAGGAATGGGACTCTTGTCTATTTTTCTCTTTTAAACTATCTGGATCTACCTCTCTCTCTCTGTCCCAATTGCTCTCTCTAGACCTCTGATCGAATCCCACAAATTATTTGGATAAATTATGAGACGGCTGTCCCTCTTCCAAGTCAAGAACATTAAGATCTGACCATACTTCTCCTTCACTATAGAGCTCTGCTACCCGACCTGAGCCCGACGCGAGCATGACTGGACCTCACAGGGTCTGTTATTTTCACCAATACTGTAACTAGGGTACAGGCAGGGCTCGGGTATCACTAAATTGATCACTAACATTTTGAAGCTGAGCCATTTGCTGGTGCTCTGCTGCACAGTACAGTTTTATCTGACTAAGATCATAACATGGTGTCAGAAGTGCTTCAACCTCATCAAATATAAGACAGGAGAGATTACATAGCCGCGAAAAATCATTTGGGGGTGGGGATGCTGCAAAAAAAAATGCTACGGGGGTTTGCCTACGCTGCAGGTGGCTGTATCGTTCCGCTAATACAGGATTAATAACGGCCCAGTGCACTGCTTTTGTGTGTGAAAAAAAGTGACATTGTTTTTATTCTTATTTCTTTTTTACAGGTTGCCGCAGCTGCCACAGCATCCCTACTTCCCGTGGTTATGGATAAGTAGCTAACAGCTAACTGCTCTCTCATATCTCTTTATTGAGCAGAGCAGCCTAAGCAGAGTGAGGGAGCGAGTGAGAGGAGCAGCTAATGGACTAATTTACTAACGGAGGAAGTTATTTCTGATTTCAAGTTTCAGGCAGGGCCAGGTCTTAAACTTGGCAGAAGCAATCGGGCCTGGGTAGAGTAGGGCACGAACATTGCAGGCATGGGTAGTGCTCGGTGTTAAAATGTATGCCTGTGCAGGGCTCCTCTTCACAGATGCCAAAATAATATTCCATGCCTTCATGGATTACTACAATAGCCTCCTCTTTAATCTCCTCTCCCACCTAGCCAGACTACAACGTGTCCACAACTCAGCTGTCCACCTCCTCACATCCACCCCCTTCGTCACCACATCACCCCCATTCTCCATGAAGGAGAGGAAAGACTTCAGAGTACTACTCCCCACCTTCAGGACCCTCGGCATAGTGCTGAGAACATGTCCAGTTTAATTCTTCTTTAATTTTCATTAATATTCAAGAGCCGGTGTGGCACGTCAAGGGCCCCTGCAAACATTGTCCCCTAAGATGATTTCTGTTTCTTTTCCTGTCTCTGTAATTAAGTCTCTGATTGTTATAAGCTCTGGTTACATTCAGACGTGTGTGGTTTTCATCATTGTAGTAGGGTAACTGCCGGGAGTCCCCAAAACGTCCACTTAAAATGCCAGATTGTATAGTGCAGGGAAAGACTGATTTTTTATTGATCTTAATGGAATTGGATTTTTTCATTCGTTTGTGGCTTTTGGGATGGCCGAAATGTAGATGAAATGATAAGGTCAGTCGATGATAAACCCCTCTAGAAGTGAGGTCACAGAGGACATGTCCCATCTCTCAAAATAAGTGAATAAACAAAATGTCATAGTGTGAGGCATTGAAAAGGTAGTCAGGCCTTGTTTGGTTTTTACTGCAACGTGTCAAAGGTTATTCTCTGACCATATTTGGGATTATATGGCTGACTATTCAAAACTGATTATCCTGTTTCTCCCTGAAAGTTCTCTTGAAGTGATGAAGTTCTCTAGACATTCACAAAACTTCATATTTAGCCATTGCTCTCACTGTCCATGACAGACTGTCTCATTGAAAGTAAGCAGCACACTGCAATGCTTGTCATTAGTGTAGATGGAAGGCTGTGCGACACATTCAGACAAATAATTGCACAGCTTTTATACAGGAAGTGTTGTCACAGGACGGAAGAGTAGTAATTATGCACTAGCCTCAATGTTCATCTCAATGTACTCTGACTGTGGTTTACCAGTGATGTAAAACACACTTGGAACTCCACAGAAACACCCCACCCCCCCCAACTCCACACACACACGCACACCCTTGTCCTTTATAAAGGACACACAAGCCAATTGGTTCATGTCATGTCTTTGACAAGGGCAAATTCATCATGTTTTAATAAGCTTTCATGTCACCCACGTCAATAGATTTTCCTTAACACAGGATCTCCACCTGCTCATATACGATTTTCCATGCGTAGCCATAGATCACAGCCCCTGCAAAACAAGGCTCTCGCTAGCCAGGCATGACTAGCTACAGCGGCTTGCGAAAGTATTCACCCCCCTTGGCAATTTTCCTATTTTGTTGCATTACAAACTGGAATAAAAATGTATTTTTTGAGGGTTTGTATCATTTGATTTACACAATACACGTATCACTTTGAAGATGCAAAATATTTTTTCTTGTGAAACAAACAAGAAATAAGACAAAAAAACAGAAAACTTGAGCACGAAACTGCTCCAGCTCTTTTAAGTTGGATGGGTTCCGCTGGTGTACAACAATCTTTAAGTAATTCCACAGATTCTCAATTGGATTGAGGTCTGGGATTTGATTAGGCCATTCCAAGACATTTCAATGTTTCCCCTTAAAGCACACAATTGTTGCTTTAGCAGTATGCTTAGGGTCATTGTCCTGCTGGAAGGTGAACCACCGTCCCAGTCTCAAATCTCTGGAAGACAAACAGGTTTCCCTCAAGAATTTCCCTGTATTTAGCTCCATCCATCATTCCTTCAATTCTGACCAGTTTCCCAGTCCCTGCCGATGAAAAACATCCCCACAGCGTGATGCTGCCACCACCATGCTTCACTGT
Source organism: Salvelinus fontinalis (assembly GCF_029448725.1). NCBI lineage: Eukaryota > Metazoa > Chordata > Actinopteri > Salmoniformes > Salmonidae > Salvelinus > Salvelinus fontinalis. Next base: position 68,394,215 of record NC_074670.1, read on the forward strand.
GGGGATGGTGTTCCCGAGGTGATGGGAGGTGTTGGGTTTGTGCCATACATAGCGTTTTCCTTGATGGCCAAAAAGCTCAATTTTAGTCTCATCTGACCCGTGTACCTTCTTCCATATGTTTGGGGAGTCTCCCACATGCCTTTTGGCGAACACCAACATGTTTGCTTATTTTTTTCTTTAAGCAACAGCTTTTTTCTGGTCATTCTTCCATAAAGCCCAGCTGTGCGGAGTGTACGGCTTAAAGTGGTCCTATGGACAGATACTCCAATCTCTGCTGTGGAGCTTTGCAGCTCTTTCAGGGTTATCTTTGGTCTCTTTGATGCCTCTCTGATTAATGCCCTCCTTGCCTGGCCTGTTGTGGTAATGTACTCTTTCCATTTTTTAATAATGGATTTAATGGTACTCCATGGGATGTTCAAAGTTTCTGATATTTTGTATAACCCAACCCTGATGTGTACTTCTCCACAACTTTGTCCCTGACCTGTTTGGAGAGCTCCTTGGTCTTCATGGTGCCCCTTGCTTAGTGGTGTTGCAGACTCTGGGGCCTTTCAGAACAGGTGTATATTTATATATATATATATATATATATATATATATATATATATATATATATATATATATATATTATATATATTATATATATATACTGAGATCATGTGACACTTAGATTGCACACAGGTGAACTTTATTTAACTAATTATGTGACTTCTGAAGGTAATTGGTTTCACCAGATCTTTTTTGGGGGCTTCATAGCAAAGGGGGTGAATACATATGCACGCACCACTTTTCATTTTATTTTTTTGAAAGTAGGTCTTTTTTTCATTTCACTTCACCAATTTGGACTATTTTGTGTATGTCCATTACATGAAATAAAAATAAAAATCCATTTAAATTTCAGGTTGTAGTGCAACAAAATTGGAAAAACGCCAAGGGGATGAACTTTTGCAAGGCACTGTCCTTATACCACAACAAGTTATTCGCTAGCCAGACAATACTAGCTAATTATACCACAACACAAGGCCCTTGCTAGCCAGGCATTACTAGCTAATTATACCACAACACAAGGCCCTCACTAGCCAGGCATTCCTAGCTAATTATACCACAACACAAGGTCTTCGATAGCCAGATATTACTAGCTAATTATACCACAACACAAGGCCCTCACAAGCCAGGCATTACTAGTTACTTATACCACAACAAGGCCCTCGCTAGCCAGGCATTACTAACTAATTACCGCCACATACCACCTGAGCCTAGGTGTCCCTTGCTCCTCCCCATTATATTTACCAAATACATTTTTTTCCCTGTAGGAAATGTAATTGTCGAGAAAAAAACACGTTTTGATTACAAAAAGGACAAGGTGTAAAAACAGCTACATTTAATAGCTACATTTCTAAATCCCGCTAAGGCCTCAATCCTGTTTGAGGTTTGTATTTTTTTACCCCTACGTTTCACCAGTGAAAACAAGAGGGATGGTGTTGTAAACATTGTTGTCTTTGTAATTAATAGCATCCCCTGCCACTTTTCAATAATACAAAGCCAATCTCATCTTTCTCCTCTCTCCCTCCATTTTAGCTTGTCAGAGTAGAACAGAGGCTTAAGAGATTAGGTAGAGAACAGAGAGGAAACAAAACTCTATTTCATCTGACTGTTTAACCTTCATTGAGTTGGAGATTCTGACAAAAGCCAATGTGAATGCTCAAGTACACACTTACTTTGTGTCATCTAGAACTGCTGTTGACCTGCTCTAAATGTCCCGAAGGGTTCATAGCTAGGACTAGATATATTGTATGTGTCACAACCTGACCGAGGGACTGTGACTGAACTCAGTTCAGTACCATAGTGGAAGAACATGAAATGAGGATCAAAGGCATGTCAGAATTCAGTTTGTTTTATTCATCTCCCAGGTTCAGTTTCATAGCGTTAGCACAAATGGAGGGAGGATAACACACATACATACTGAGCATACTGCATACTACTAAAGCAACACTCGAGTGGATTAAGATTAAGATTAAATATCTTGGAATGGCCTAGTCAATGTCCAGACCTCAATCCAATTGAGAATATATGGTATGACTTAAAGATTGCAGTACACCAGCGGAACCCATCCAACTTGAAGGAGCTGGAGCAGTTTTGCCTTGAAGAATGGGCAAAAATCCCAGTGGCTAGAAGTGCCAAGCTGATAGAGACATACGCCAAGATACTTGCAGTTGTAATTGCTGCCAAAGGTGGCTCTACAAACTATTGACTTTGGGGGGGGGTGAATAGTTATGCACACTCAAGTTCTCTGTTTTTTTGTCTTATTTCTTGTTTGTTTCATAATACAAAATATTTTGCATCTTCAAAGTGGTAGGCATGTTGTGTAAATCAAATGATACAAACCCCCCCAAAAGGTTGTCAGGCAACAAAACAGGAAAAATGCCAGGGGGGTGAATACTTTCGCAAGCCACTGTACAAGCAATTAAATCAAACAAAAACAGCTTTCAGTGCAGGTAGAGGGAAAGCATTTCAACATAATCATTAACAAGGTAATACTTCTCAGCAAAAACCAATGGTTCCAAAGGAGCTTCCCTCTCAACTGCAATTTCTCCTGGGCGGCCACACCTCAAACAAGGGCTATAAACGGAGCCAATCACATTGCTCCATGAATCAATTAGTAATACTCCATGAGGGCAAAAGCATGCACAGTAATGAAGGCCATTTGTCACACCTGATTTACGCATATTCAATATTTATTCATGGGTTTTCAGTATTTAAATTGACAATAAATAGAAATAAAGAGGCACAGTGTGTACACAGAAATATGTTTCAGAATCATAAAGATACAGTACAGTGCTCTCCACTAATATTGGCACCCGTGATAAATATCAGCAAAACAGGCTGTGGAAAAAAAGGTCTTTATTGTTTATCCCCTTGGTCTTTCATAAAAAATATTCACAAAAATCTAACCTTTAATTAAAGTAAAATAATTGAAAGAAAAAATACATTATTATCATAAAACAAATATTTTCTCAAATATATGTGTGCAACAATTATTGGCACCCCATTATCCAATACTTTGTGCAACCACCCTTTGCCAAGACAACAGCTCTTCTCAATATAATGCGTAATGAGGTTGGCGAACACATGGCAAGGGACTTGAGACCATTCCTCCATACAGACTCTCTCCAGATTTTTCAGATTCCGAGGTACACGCTTGTGGACTGTCTTCTTCAGCTCATCCCACAGGTTTTCTAAGGGGTTTAGGTCAAGGGACTGGGATGGCCATGGCAAAACCTTGATTCTGTGGTCAGTGAAGCCTTTTTATGTTGATTTTGAGGTGTGCTTTGGATCATTGTCCTGCTGGAAGCTCCAACCACGGCCCAGATTCATCGACGGGGCTGCAGTGGAGCAGGTTGAGAGCTTCAAGTTCCTTGGTGTCCACATCACCAGCAAACTAACATGGTCCAAGCACACCAAGACAGTCATGAATAGGGCAAGACAAAACCTATTCCCCTTCAGGAGACTAAAAAGATTTGGCATGGGTCCTCAGATCCACAAAAGGTTCTACAGCTGCATCATCGAGAGCATCCTGACTGGTTGCATCACTGCCTGGTATGGCAACTGCTCGGCCTCCGACCGCAAGGCACCACAGAGGGTAGCGCGAACGGCCCAGTACATCACTAGGACCTCCATCCAGGCCCTAAAAATTGTCAAAGACTCAAGCCACCCTAGTCACAGACTGTTCTCTCTGCTACTATACGGCAAGCGGTACCGGAGCGCCATGTCTTTTAAACATTTTTTTTTTTTACATTATTTCACCTTTATTTAACCAGGTCAGCTAGTTGAGTACAAGTTCTGATTTACAACTGCGACCTGGCCAAGATAAAGCAAAGCAGTGCGACACAAACAACAACACAGAGTTACACATGGAATAAACAAGCATACAGTCAATAACACAATAGAAAAAAAAGAAAGTCTATATGCAGTGTGTGAAAATGGCGTGAGGAGGTAAGGCAATAAAGTCTAGGTCCAAGAGGCTTCTAAACAGCTTCTACCCCCAAGCCATAAGAATACTGAACATCTAATGGCTACCCAGACAATTTGCATTGCCCCCCCCCCCCCCCCCCCATTATCCCCCTCTTACACCACTGCTACTCTCTGTTTTCATCTATGCATAGTCACTTTAATAACTCTACCCACATGTACATACTACGTCAACCTACCGGTGCCCCCGCACATTGACTCTGTATCAGTACAACCCTGTATATTGTCTCGCTATTGATATTTTACTGCTGCTCTGTAATTACTTGTTACTTTATCTCTTATTCGTTTCCATATTTTTTGAAAAGCATTTGACTGTAAGGTCCTGTTGTTTACAAATGCGACCTGGCCAAGATAAAGCAAAGCAGTGCGACACAAACAACAACACAGAGTTACACATGGAATAAACAAACATACGGTCAATAATAAAATAGAAAAAGTCTGTGTACAGTGTGTGCAAATTAGGTAGGATAAGGGAGGTAAGGCAATAAATAGCCCATAGTGGCCAAATAAATACAATATAGCAATTAAACACTGGAGTGATAGATGTGCAGAAGATGAGTATGCAATTAGAGATACTGGGGTGCGAAGGAGCAAAAAAATAATAATAAATAACAGTATGGGGATGAGGTAGTTGGATGGATGGACTATTTACAGATGGGCTATGTACGGGTGCAGTGATCTGTATAGCTGGTGCTTAAAGTTAGTGAGGGAGATATGAGTCTCCAGCTTCAGTGATTTTTGCAGTTCGTTCCAGTCATTGGCAGCAGAGAACTGGAAGGAAAGGCGGCCAAAGGAAGAACTGGCTTTGGGGGTGACAAGTGAAATATACCTGCTGGAGCGCGTGCTACAGGTGGGTGCTGCTTTGGTGACCAGTGAGCTGAGATACGGTGGGGCTTTACCTAGCAAAGACTTATAGATGACCTGGAGCCAGCGAGAGCATACAGGTCACAGTGGTGGGTAGTATATGGGGCTTTGGTGACAAAATTGGTGGCAATGTGATAGACTGCATCCAATTTGCTGAGTAGAGTGTTGGAGGCTATTTTGTAAATGACATCGCTGAAGTCTAGGATCTGTAGGATAGTCAGTTTTACAGGGGTATGTTTGGCAGCATGAGTGAAGGATGCTTTGTTGCGAAATAGGAAGCTGATTCTAGATTTAATTTTGGATTGGAGATGCTTAATGTGAGTCTGGAAGGAAAGTTTACAGTCTAACCAGACACTTAGGTATTTGTAGTTGTCCACATATTCTAAGTCAGAACCGTCCGGAGTAGTGATGCTGGACGGGCGGGCAGGTGTGGGCAGTGTGGGCAGCAAGAGCAACATCATTGATGTATACAGAGAAAAGAGTCGGCCCGAGGGTTGAACCCTGTGGCACCCCCGTAGAGACTGCCAGAGGTCCGGACAACAGGCCCTCCGATTTGACACACTGAACTATGTCTGAGAAGTAGTTGGTGAACCAGGCGAGGCAGTCATTTGAGAAACCAAGGCTGTTGAGTCTGCTGATAAGACTGTGGTGTTTGACAGTCGAAAGCCTTGGCCAGGTCGATGAATACGGCTGCACAGTAATGTCTCTTATTGATGGCGGTTATGATATTGTTTAGGACCTTGAGCATGGCTGAGGTGCACCCATGACCAGCTCTGAAACCAGATTGCATAGTGGAGAAGGTACGGTGGGATTCGAAATGTTCGGTGATATGTTTGTTAACTTCTTGCGACTACAGGGGGTGCTGTTTACTCATTAGCATATTTGCAATACAGATTAAACGGCTTCCTACTCTCCTACTTTATCGTACAATATACATATTATTACTATTATTGGATAGAAAACAGTCTCTAGTTTCTATAGCCATTGGAATTTTGTCTCTGAGTGGAACAGAACTCATTCTACAGCAATTTCCCTGACATGGAGTCAGATTTCACACATTTTGGCCCCTGATCTGGAGTCAGTTTAAAGGCCACTGTGAATGCTATAAGGATACGGACACTGCTTACGTCTTCCCCTGGATGCCTTTACGTGATGACGCTTTGAATGGTATCGATTGCCCAATCACAGCCACTATAAAACAAAAACACGTGTAGCTAGGAACTCCTTTCCAGCTGCGCCGGACGCACGGTGGACACCGACCCGTTCTTTTTCCAAGCATTAGTGGAGCCAGTAATATTTCTCAGGTCATGTTTTTACTCGTTATAGGAGTTAAAAACATCATAAGGTAGTTAATTTAAACCGTTTTATAGCAATTTATATCCGTTTAGTGCGCATTTTGGGACATTTATTTCTGAGACTTTTTGAAGAGCCGGGCAGGTTTCCAGTTCATGCCGAACGCAGTTGGCATTTCCACATGGCAAGAGGACAGCTTTCGACCAAAAGACGATTAGACCCAAGAAAGGATTCTTTGCCCAAGATTCTGATGGAAGAACAGCTCAAAGTAGGAACAATTTATTATGATAAATCGTGTTTCTGTCGAGAAATGTTAATCGCTTATGACGCCATTTTGTTTGACGTAGCTTCGCTTGGCGCAAACTGTATTGAAAAGTAAGGATAATTAAAAAAATGTAAATCAGCGATTGTATTAAGAATTAAATTGTCTATCAATCGCTGTCCACCCTATATTTTTTAGTCACGTTTATGAGTATTTATGTATACGACTAGATCACTGTCTAATATGGCGCACGACATTGTCTGACCAGCTGGGCAACTTTTGTCATTGTCTAACCATGATTTTGGTGGCTAAATATGCACATTTTCGAACAAACTGAATATGTATGTTGTAATGTGATGTTACAGGAGTGTCATCTGAAGAATTCTGAGAAGGATAGTGAAAAAATTAATATATTTTGGCGATGTTTACGTTATCGCTCTCTTTGGCTAGAATCAATGCTCTGGTAACGTTTGCATATGTGGTATGCTAATATAACGATTTACACTTAGAAAATCTGAAACATTGTCTGTATTCACAGGATCTGTGTCTTTCGATTAGTGTATGCTGTGTATTTTTCCGAAATGTTCGATGATTAGTAATTAGGTAAACACGTTGCTCTATGTATTTATTCTAGTCCATTTGTGACGGTGGGTGCAATTGTAAACTATGATATCTACCTGAAATATGCACATTTTTCTAACAAAACCTATCCTATACCATAAATAGGTTATCAGACTGTCATCTGATGAGGTTTTTTCTTGGTTAGTGGCTATCAATATCTTAGTTTAGCCGAATTGGTGATAGCACCTGATGGAGTAAGAAACTGATGGAGTTAGAAAAGTGGTGTCTTTTGCTGGGGGTGGGGGGTGCTCCCGGACCCGGGGTAGATACTCGTGAAAGGTTAACTTGGCTTTCGAAGACCTTTGAAAGGCAGGGTAGGATTGATATAGGTCTGTAGAAGTTTGGGTCTAGAGTGTCTCCCCCTTTGAAGAGGGGGATGACAGCGGCAGCTTTCCAATCTTTGGGGATCTCAGACGATACGAAAGAGAGGTTGAGCAGGCTAGTACTAGGGGTTGCAACAATTTCGGTGGATCATTTTAGAAAGGGAATGTCCAGATTGTCTAGCCCGGCAGATTTGTAGGGGTCCAGATTTTGCAGCTCTCTCATCAACTATCTGAATTTGGGTGAAGGAGAAATGGGGGAGGCTTGGGCAAGTTGCTGTGGGGGGTGCAGGGCTGTTTACCGGGATAGGGGTAGTCAGGTGGAAAGCATGTCCAGCCGTAGAAAAATGCTTCTTGAAATTCTCAATTATCGTGGATTTATTTATTGGTGGAGACAGTGTTTCCTAGCGTCAGTGCAGTGGGCAGCTGGGAGGAGTTGCTCTTGTTCTCCATGGATTTTACAGTGTCCCAGAACTTTTTAGAATTTGTGCTACAGGATGCAAATTTCTGTTTGAAAAAGCTGGCCTTTGCTTTCCTAACTGCCTGTGTATATTGCTTCCTAACTTCCCTGAAAAGTTGCATATCGCGGGGGCTATTCGATGCTAAGGCAGTACGCCACAGGATGTCAGATCTGGAGTGAACCAAGGGCTATATCTGTTCCTGTTTCTACATTTTTTGAATGGGGCATGGTTATTTAAGATGGTGAGGAGAGCACTTTTAAAGAATAACCAGGCATCCTCTACTGACAGAATGAGGTCAATATCCTTCCAGGATACCCGGGCCAGGTCGATTAGAAAGGCCTGCTCGCTGAAGTGTTTTAGGGAGCATTTGACAGTGATGAGGGATAGTGGTTTGACCTCAGACCCATTACGGACGCAGGCAATGAGGTTCTGATCGCTGAGATCCTGGTTGAAGACAGCAGAAGTGTAATTGGTGGGCAGGATTGTTAGGATGATATCTATGAGGGTGCCCGTGTTTGCGGATTTGGGGTTGTACCTGGTAGGTTCATGGATAATTTGTGTGAGATTGAGGGCATCAAGCTTAGATTGTAGGATGGCCAGGGTGTTAACTTCTACCGCCTCAGAAACCCGGGTCCGGGAGCACCCCCCACCACCCCCACCAGTAAAAAAGCTGACTAGCATAGCTAGCATAGCGTCACAAGTAAATACTAGCATCTAAATATCATTCAATCACAAGTCCAAGACACCAGATGAAAGATACACTTCTTGTGTATCCAGCAATCATTTCTGATTTTTAAAATGTTTTACAGGGAAGACACAATATGTAAATCTATTAGCTAACCACGTTAGCAAAAGACACCACTTTTCTTTGTCCACCTTTTTTTCTCAACACCAGTAGCTATCACCAATTCGACCAAATAAAGATATTGATAGCCACTAACCAAGAAAAACCTCATCAGATGACAGTCTGATAACATATTTATTGTATAGCATAGGTTTTGTTAGAAAAATGTGCATATTTCAGGTATAAATAATAGTTTACAATTGCACCCACCATCACAACTCGACTAGAATAAATACAGAGAGCAACGTGTATTACCTAATTACTAATCATAAAACATTTCTTAAAAATACACAGCGTACAGTAATTGAAAGACACAGATCCTGTGAATCCAGACAATATTTCAGATTTTCTAAGTGTCTTACAGCGAAAACACAATGTATCGTTATATTAGCCTACCATATGTGCAAACATTACCCCAGCATTGATTCAAGGCAAAAATAGCGATAACGTTATCACCACCAAAATATATAAATTTTTTCACTAACCTTCTCAGAATTCTTCAGATGACACTCCTGTAACATCATATTACAACATACATATAGAGTTTGTTCGAAAATGTGCATATTTAGCCACAAAAATCGTGGTTATACAATGAGAAATGTAGCCAAGCTGGTCAGAAAATGTCGGGTGCCATCTTGGAAAGACACCTAGTCTAATGAATAAATAATGATAAACTTGACTAAAAAATACAGGGTGGACAGCAATTGAAAGACAAATTAGTTCTTAATGCAATCGCTGAATTACATTTTTTTAATTATCCTTACTTTCTTTGGGGTAGCTTCGCTTTGGCGCACCCTGTATTGCACACAGGGTGCGCCAAAGCGAAGCTACCCCAAAGAAAATGGCGGAATGTGTGTTTAACATTTTTCAACAGAACAACGATTTATCATCATAAATAGTTCTTACTATTAGCTGAACTTCCATCAGAATCTTGGGCAATGTATCCTTTCTCCGGTCTAATTGTCTTTTGGTCGAAAGATGTCCTCTTGTCCTGTCGAAATGGCCACTAACGTTCGGCATGTACTGGAAAAGTGCCCAACTCTTGGAGGTGCGTCACAAAGAAATGCCAGAAAATCGCACTAAACGGATATAAATTGCTATAAAACGGTTTAAATTAACTACCTTATGATGTTTTTAACACCTATAACGAGTAAAAACATGACCGGAGATATATTACTGGCTAAACAACAGCTTGGAAGGAGGCCAGTCCGACGTCCATCGTGCGTCAAGCGCAGGGAAGAAAAGAAATGTACTTCCGCCCTTTGGTCTTTTATAAAGTCCCAGATTGCGCAATCGACTCCATTCAAATTGTCACCACTTACTGACATCTAGAGGAAGGCGTAGGCAGTGTTTGTATCCCCATAGCATTCACAGGGACCTAAAAACTGACCTGGGAGCAGAGGCCAAGATTTCTGAAATCTCACTCCCTGTCAGGAAAAGTGCTGTAGAATGAGTTCTGTTTCACTCAGAGACATAATTCCAACGGTTATAGAAACTAGAGAGTGTTTTCTATCCAATAATAATAATAATATGCATATTGTACGAGCAAGAATTGAGTACGAGGCCGTTTAAATTGGAGACGTTTTCCAAAAAAAGTGAAAACAGCACCCCCTGTCCTCATCAGGTTAACTACCTTATGATGTCTTTAACACCTATAACGAATAAAAATATGACCGGGGATATAGAAGTGGCTAAACCAAAGCTTGGAAGGAGGCCAGTCCGATGACCACTCTGCTTCGATGGCGCACGGCTGAAAAGAAAGGTACTTCCGTATCTTGGTCTTTTATAAAGTCCCAGATTGCGCAATCGACCCCATTCAAATTGTCACCACTTACTGACATCTAGAGGAAGGCGTAGGCAGTGTTTGTAGCCCCACAGCATTCACAGGGACTTATAAACTGACCTGGGAGCAGGGGCCAAGATTTCTGAAATCTCACTCCCTGGCAGGAAAAGTGCTGTAGAATGAGTTCTGTTTCACTCAGAGACATAATTCCAACGGTTTTAGAAACTAGAGAGTGTTTTCTATCCAATAATAATAATAATATGCATATTGTACTAGCAAGAATTGAGTACTAGGCAGTTTAATTTGGCAACGTCAAGAAAAAAATAGTGCTAACAGCTCCCCCTATTGACAAAAGGTTAAGCATGTCCCAGTTTAGGTCACCTAACAGCACGAGCTCTGAAGATAGATGGGAGGCAATCAATTCACATATGGTGTCCAGGGCACAGCTTGGGGCAGAAGGTGCTCTATAGCAAGAGAGACTTGTTTCTGGAATGGTGGATTTTTAAAAGTAGAAGCTCAAATTGTTTGGACACAGACCTGGATAGTAAGACAGAACTCTGCAGGCTATCTCTGCAGTAGATTGCAACTCCACCCCCTTTGGCAGTTCTATCTTGTCGGAAAATGTTATAGTTAGGGATGGAAATTTCAAGGTTTTTGGCAGAGTGTGCTAAAGCAGTGAATAAAACAAACTTAGGGAGGAGGCTTCTAATGTTAACATGCATGAAACCAAGGCATTTACGGTTACAGAAGTCAACAAATGAGAGCGCCTGGGGAATGGGAGTGGAGCAAGGCACTGCAGGACCTGGATTAACCTGTATTCGGCGCATGTGACTAATACAATTTGATTTGAGTTTAAGCTTCCTAGCAGAGGCAGTCGGATTTTGATTGAATATCTGCTGGTACTTGATCTTGTCCATGATACCATGTATCCTAACAAGTTGCCCAGGGCCTTTGGAAGAAAAACAGCCCCACAACATCAAAGATCCACCACCATACTTCACAGTGGGGATGAGGTACTTTTCTGCATGGCTATCTTTCTGTCTACGCCAAACCCAACTCTGGTGTTTCCAAAAAGATCTATTTTGATCTCATCTGACCATAGAAAGTTCCAGTAACGTTTGGAAAACTGTAGGTGCTTAAGTTTCTTTATGGCAACTCTCTCAAACAACTTGTAGTTGTGTAGGTGGCGTCTGATCATAGTTTGAGACTTTCTGACCCCAAGACTCAACTAACGTCTGCAATTCTCCAGTTCTGATCCTTGGAGATTTTTTGGCCACTCGAACCATCCTCCTCATTGTGCGTGGGGTCAAAATAGACACATGTCCTCTTCCAGGCCGATTGTTAACATCTCCAGTTGCTTTAAACTTCTTAATTATTGCCCTGATAGTGGAAATGGGCATTTTCAACCATTCAACCTATTTTCTTATCGCCATTTCTTGATTTGTGCAGCTCAACAACCTTTTGTCGCACATCATTACCATATTCTCGGGTCTTTCCCATAGTGATGGATGACTATGGCTGCGTTTCAAACTCAAAATAGACAGCCCTCGGCCCTAAGCCCTTGGGGGAATCCCCGCGCTCATATTTGTCATTGGTCCGAAGGATTAGACAAGCAAGGGAAGTTTGCAACATAAACCCATCAGCCCTCGTTTTTAATGGAGTTTACGAGTGTACAATTATGTTTACTTCAGGGTCTGAAACGCCCCATAATTCAATTCGCGTTGATTGTACATTCGCTAAGAAAAGTCCGCCAAAACTTAAAACCTCAACGTCAATATGGAGTCAACATACAAGTGTAAGTAAAAACAAATGTAAATAAGTTAGAAATTGTGATACTAACGCACAAATACGTCTCATCAAAGTAATAAGGTTTTCATTGGTTAACTTCTGGAAATTGTAGAAATAAAACATTTTCCTTCAGAAGTACATTCTAGGCAGGGTTAAGTTAGTTAGTTAATGAATTTGCTAGCTATCATACAGTCGTCGTATATATTAACAATTATATAGTTAATATAAGTAGACATGCAATCATAATTGACTGTAGCGCATGTAAAGCACCCACAAGCTACCGGTGGCTGAAAACACAATCATCGCGAGATGAACGACGATTTTCCGGGCAAGGGCGGTCCATTTAAAAATCATTCCTTCCTCCCTCACCCCTTGCCCTTGGCGTGACGTTGGCCTGGGGGTCGTTTATGACAGTCATAAATACCTCTTCACCCCTTTTTTTCTCTCTCTACCCTACTGATGTGAAATTTGAAAACCCCTTGGTTAACAGAGATTCTGGGAACATCAGAAGGTGGGGGGAAATGAACTATATTCTGGTAATCCGACCAATTGAACATATATGGTGGTACTTAATGTATATGATGTCAGTTCGGTTGTCATCCGGGACATTCTCATCAATGATAGGATGACATAAACTCTACAGTGGAAAGTCTGCACATTGTAGTTATCGGAGTCACATGGAATTGTTGTTCAATTTAAATGTTTGAAAATAAAATTATTGGTGAAGAGATGAAATGTAATTTTAGCTTCCAAATGAGAGATTTGGGTTTTCATAAGGTTAGGGCTCTGCTCAATCAGTGGCCCGCCCCTGTGAAGAGACATGGGTTATAAACTTTTCAGACACACCCTTCTCGCTTCACTATATAAAGCCTTGACGAAAATGTAACTTCCTGTTCCAAGTACATGAGGTCTGCAGCCTCTGCGTTAAAAGGACTAACATGTCAACTACAGAACTAAGCCAACATCAGCGTGAGCTTTGGTTGTGAATGGTATGAACTTTGAACTCTTATTAACTACAGAAGTGATACCTCCTAGACGTTGAGTTAGCAACAGCAGCTGCATACGTAAATTAGGAAAGAACAGACAGAGTATCCCGTCTACCACACAACAACGTTACTACAACGTATCCAATTTACCAGCAGAGACATTCTTCAAAGGACAAAGCACTCGGTTGGGCAACACGGCCTTCCATCTACCACCAACCTACCGAAGCGCAGCTCAGAGTAAATATTTATTGCATTTTCCTTTTCCAAAAGGGCGGTAATTTAGAATGCATAAGATACTGTATTTACGATAGCACAGCTTCGCCCTTTGTTCCTCAGTTTTCCCGCTCTTTCACTCAAACCCAGCCCTTTTCTTTTGTGTAACCAGCTGTCATATCTGTTCCGCCCGCCAGGGACGTTTTCCTTTATGACGTAAATTGTAATCAAAGTATGATTAATTCTGTGTATATGTAATTCTGTGTGATTAGTTAGGTATTTAGTAAATAAATAATTAAACCCAATTTTGTATTGCTGATTCAACTTGTTAGCCAGGGTTCATGAAGATAACCAAGAATTTACAACTTTCAGATGAGACTGAATGAAGGTGACGATTAATATTGACTGCTATTGATGTAAAATATTACTAGGTCTTTAAGAGTTTATTCGGAAGATAACAGCTCTATAAATATTATGTCGTGGTGCCCCGACTCTCTAGTTAATTACATTTACATGATTAGCTCAATCAGGTAATATTAATCACGGAGAAAGGATTTTATAGAATAGCATGTCATATCACTTAATCCGGCATAGCCAAAGACACGACACCCTGCAAGTATATACTCGTCAGATGTCATCAGAAGTGTCCACTTGATTTGAGGGCTGAGTGGAAAGGGTGTGTCTTTTAAGTGTTTGGAATGCAGCCTATGGGATCTTGGCCTGTGTGTCACCTCATATTTATACCCCAGTAGGAGACAGTAGAAACTTCTCTCAAAATCAAAATAACTATGTGAAAATGCTGTTCATAGACTACAGCTCAGTGTTCAACACAATAGTCTCCTCCAAGCTCATCACCAAGCTAGGGACCCTGGGACTGAACACCTCCCTCTGCAACTGGATCCTGGACTTCCTGACGGGCTGGCCCCAGGTGGTGAGGGTAGGCAACAACACTTCTGCCATGTTGACCCTCAAATATG